>NC_041382.1:593789871-593876458 GCF_002162155.2 Triticum dicoccoides | reverse complement strand
TATATCATGTTCTTTCCAACATGCTGAGCTTGCCAAAGGATAAAATGAAAAAGAAAAGGTGAATATCACCATGACTCTTGCATAAGGTAGAAGATAATAATAAAGGATAGGCCCTTCGCAGAGGGAAGCAGAGGTTGCCATGCGCTTTTATGGTTGGATGCAGAAAATCTCAATGCGAAAGAACGTCACTTTATATTGCCCCTTGTGATATGAACCTTTATTATGCAGTCTGTCGCTTTTATTACTTCCACATCACAAGATCGTATAAAGCTTATTTCTCCCACACCAATCAATCATACATATTTAGAGCAATTTTTATTGCTTTGCACCGATGACAACTTACTTGAAGGATCTTACTCAATCCATAGGTAGATATGGTGGACTCTCATGGCAAAACTGGTTTAAGGGTATTTGGAAGCACAAGTAGTATTTCTACTTGGTGCTAAGAATTTGGCTAGCATGAGGGGGAAAGGCAAGCTCAACAAGTTAGAGGATCCATGACAACATACTTTATCTCAGATATAAGAAAGACATAACTCATTACGTTGTCTTCCTTGTCCAACATCAACTCTTTAGCATGTCATATTTTAATGAGTGCTCCTAATCATAAAAGATGTCAATGATAATATATCAATATGTGAAAACCTCTCTTTCCTTATTACTTCCTATTAATTGCAATAATGACCAAAGCTATGTTTGCCAACTCCCAACAACTTTTAATCATCATACTCTTTCTATGTGAAGTCATTACTCTCAATAAGATCAATATGAACTTTTTGTTTCTTTTTATTCTTTTCTTCTTTCTTTTATTCACCCAAGATCATGACAAAAAAAATCAAGCCCTTGACTCAACACTAATCTTTATTATATATAGCTCACGGACTCGATTACAAACAGAGATCATAAAGCAAAACTCAAAACTAGATCATGCCATAAACTTTATTCTGCTAGATCAAGATACTACTAATAGGATCAAACTAAGAAAGATGGTAAAGATAGGAGTTGTGATTGTGATACGATACCGGGGCACCTCCCCCAAGCTTGGCAGTTGCCAAGGGGAGTGCCCATACCCATGTGATTATATCTCCTTTGTCGGTGAAGAAGGTGGTGGTGATGTTGGCTTAGTTGATGGCTTAGGCTTCTCCCTTAATTTGCGCTTGAGGACGGCATTTTGATCCCTCAGATCATCAATCTCCCACTCCAGGGTTAATATGTTTTTGCATAGGTCCTGCTTATTTTCCTGCAAGAGACGAAAAGGGATAAACTCGAACTTGGGTTTCTTTACCCTATCATGGAGACTTGACTTTTTGAACTCCATGTGCATGTCCCCAAGTTGAGGTAATGGTGCTTCAACTTCATCTGAGCTCGTCTCCTCCTTCCCCTTGGGTTCATAGTCCTCTTCTTCCTCCGTGGTCCACCCATCGTGTTCCACATCTCCATAGACCTTTGGATTTGCTAAGTAATCATCCACATAGCTTTCTCCTTCCGAATCCTGGGAAGACATGTTGATTTAATCTGCAACGGGACAGCTCGAAACGAAAACAGAGGAGGTTTGCGTGATACGGGAGTCAAAACCTTCGGGAGACTATATAATAAATTTTTACCGACAAAAATACGTATTGTGCAAGAAAACAGAGTCCAGAAGGCACACGAGGTGCTCACGAGGTAGGGGGCGCCCCCAGGGGGGTAGGGCGCACCCACCACCCTTGTGGGGCCCTCGTGTCCTTCCCGATCTGCTACTTTTTTTTCTATTTTTCTAAATATTCCAAAACGGAGAAATATTGCCTTAAAATTTGTTTTGGAGTCGGTTTACTTACCGTACCACATACCTATTCCTTTTCAAAGTCTGAAACATTCCGTAAAGTGTCCCTTATATATTCCTTCGGGGTTACGGTTTCAGTAATATTGGTTTCAACATTTATGGGATTACCTGAGATATAATGTTTAATTCTTTGACCGTTTACCACCTTCGGATTTGTGCCCTCGAAGTTGTTGATTTTTATGGCACCGGGACGATAGACCTCTTCGATAACATAAGGGCCTTCCCATTTAGAGAGAAGTTTTCCTGCAAAAAATCTTAAACGAGAGTTGTATAGCAATACATAATCACCTACATTAAACTCATGCTTTTGTATCCTTTTGTCATGCCATCTTTTAACTTTTTCTTTAAACAACTTGGCATTTTCATAAGCTTGGGTTCCCCATTCATCAAGCGAGCTAATATCAAATAGCCTCTTCTCACCAGCAAGTTTAAAATCATAGTTGAGCTCTTTAATAGCCCAATACGCCTTATGTTCTAGTTTGAGAGGTAAATGACATGCTTTTCCATAAACCATTTTATACGGAGACATACACATAGGATTCTTATATGCAGTTCTATAAGCCCATAATGCATCATCAAGTTTCTTGGACCAATTCTTTCTAGACCTATTAACAGTCTTTTGCAAAATTAATTTGAGCTCTCTATTACTCAACTCTACTTGATCACTAGACTGTGGGTGATAAGGAGATGCAATTATATGATTAACATCATATTTGGCAAGCATTTTACGGAAAGCACCATGAATAAAGTGTGAACCACCATCAGTCATTAAGTATCTAGGGACTCCAAACCTCGGGAAAATAACTTCCTAAGCATTTTAATAGAAGTTTTATGATCAACACTACTAGTTGGAATAGCTTCTACCCACTTAGTAACGTAATCAACAGCAACTAAAATATGTGTGTATCCATTAGAGGCAGGAAAAGGTCCCATATAGTCAAAGCCCCAAACATCAAACGGTTCAATAACAAGTGAATAATTCATAGGCATTTCTTGACGTCTACTAATATTACCAATTCTTTGACATTCATCACAAGACAAGACAAACTTACGGGCATCCTTGAAGAGAGTAGGCCAATAAAAACCAGATTGCAATACCTTATGTGCAGTTCTATCTCCAGCGTGGTGTCTTCCATAAGCCTCGGAATGACACTTGCGTAGGATCTGTTCCTGTTCATGCTCAGGTACACAACGTCTAATAACACCATCTACTCCTTCTTTATAAAGATGTGGATCATCCCAAAAGTAATGTCTTAAATCATAGAAAAACTTTTTCTTTTGCTGGTATGTGAAGCTAGGTGGTATAAACTTAGCAACAATATAATTAGCATAATCAGCATACCATGGAGTACTACGAGAAGTACTTATAACATTTAATTGTTCATCAGGAAAGCTATCATTAATAGGTACTGGGTCATCAAGAACATTCTCTAACCTAGACAAGTTGTCTGCAATGGGGTTCTCAGCTCCCTTTCTATCAACAATATGCAAATCAAATTCTTGTAGCAAGAGAACCCATCTAATAAGTCTAGGTTTAGCATCTTTCTTTTCCATAAGGTATTTAATAGCAGCATGATCAGTTTGAATAGTTACTTTAGAATCAACAATATAAGGTCTGAACTTATCACAAGCAAATACAACTGCTAAAAGCTCTTTTTCAGTAGTAGCATAATTTCTTTGAGCATTGTCTAGGGTCTTACTAGCATAATGAATAACATTTAATTTCTTATCAACTATTTGCCCTAGAACAGCACCTACAGCATAATCACTAGCATCACACATAATTTCAAAGGGTAAATTCCAATCAGGTGGCTGAACAACAGGTGCAGAGACTAATGCTTTCTTAAGTATTTCAAATGCTTCTACACAATCATCATCAAAGACAAATGGTATATCTTTTTGCAATAAATTAGTCAGAGGCCAGGAAATTTTTGAGAAGTCCTTAATGAACCTCCTGTAAAATCTGGCGTGACCAAGGAAACTTCTTATACCTTTGACGTCCTTGGGACATGGCATCTTTTCAATAGCATCGACCTTGGCTTTATCAACTTCTATACCTCTTTCAGAAACTTTGTGCCCCAAGACAATACCTTCATTAACCATAAAGTGGCACTTTTCCCAATTCAAGACAAGATTAGTTTCTTCACATCTCTGCAAAAATCGATCAAGATTGCTCAAGAAATCATCAAAAGAGGAACCATAGACGAAAAAGTCGTCCATGAAAACCTCACAAATCTTTTCACAAAAGTGAGAGAATATATCCATCATGCATCTTTGAAAGGTAGCAGGTGCATTACATAAACCAAAAGGCATACATCTATAAGCAAAAGTACCAAAAGGGCATGTAAAAGTAGTCTTTGATTGATCTCGAGCCGATACAGGTATTTGAGAGAAACCAGAATAACCATCTAGAAAGCAATAGTGTGTATGTTTGCATAATCTTTCTAGCATTTGATCAATAAAAGGTAAGGGGTAATGATCTTTCTTAGTAGCCTTATTTAATTTACGAAAATCAATTACCATCCTATAACCTGTGATAATTCTTTGTGGAATCAATTCATCTTTATCATTAGGAACAACAGTAATGCCTCCCTTCTTAGGGACACAACGGACAGGACTTACCCACTCACTATCAGCAACGGGATAGATTATACCTGCCTCCAGAAGCTTTAGTATTTCTTTTCTTACCACTTCTTTCATTTTAGGATTCAGACATCATTGAGGATCACAAACTGGTTTGGCATCTGCTTCCAAATTTATTTATGTTGACATAGAGTGGTACTAATGCCCTTAAGATCATCAAGAGTATATCCAATAGCAGCACGGTGCTTCTTCAGAGTTTTCAATAATCTTTCTTCTTCATGCTCTGAAAGGTTATCACTAATAATAACAACATATATCTTCTTTTCATCAAGATAAGCATATTTAAGATTATCAGACAACGGTTTAAGCTCAAACACGGGATCACCCTTGGGTGGAGGAGGATCCCCTAAGATTTCAACACGCAAATTGTGATGCAGAATAGGCTCATGTTTAAAGAATACTTCATCTATCTCCCTTCTTTCATTCATGAACATATCATTTTCATGGTCTAGCAAATAGTGTTCTAAAGGATCACTTGGAGGTACGGAAATAGAAGCAAGACCGATAATTTCATCCTTACTAGGCAATTCTTCCTCACGATGTTGTTTACTAAATTTAGAGAAATTAAACTCATGAACCATATCATCCAAGCCAATAGTAACAACATTCTTTTTGCAATCTATCCTAGCATTAATAATGTTCAAGAAGGGTCTACCAAATATAATGGGACATAAGCTATCTTGCGGAGAAGTAAGAACAAGAAAATCAGCAGGATATTTAGTTTTCCCACACAAGACTTCAACATCTCTAACAATTCCAATTGGTGAAATAGTATCTCTATTGGCAAGTTTAATTGTGACATCAATACCTTCTAACTCAGCAGGTGCAATTTCATTCTTAATTTTTTTGTATAAGTCAATAGGTATTGCACTAGCACTAGCACCCGTATCACATAAGCCATGATAACAATGATCTCCTATTTTAACAGAAATAACAGGCACGCCTACCACAGGTCTATGTTTATCTTTAGCACAAGGTTTAGCAATTCTAGCAGTTTCACCTTCGAATTGAATAACATGCCCATCAATATTATCACACAAGAGATCTTTAACAATAGCAATATTAGGTTCTACTTTAACTTGCTCAGGAGGTGTATAAGTTCTAATATTGCTTTTACGAACAACAGTTGAAGCTTTAGCATGATCCTTTATTCTAACAGGGAAAGGTGGTTTCTCAATATAAGAAGTAGGAACAATAGGATCATTATAAGTGACAGTCTTTTCTTCAACTTTAATAGCTGCAGCTACTTTTACTTCTATGGGAGGATGATATTTAAACCACTTCTCCTTAGGGAGATCAACATAAGTAGCAAAAGATTCACAGAAAGAAGCTACTATCTCAGAGTCAAGTCCATATTTAGTGCTAAACTTATGGAAAATATCGGTGTCCATAAAAGATTTAACACAATCAAACTTAGGTGTCATACCTGACTCCTTACCTTCCTCGAGGTCCCAATCTTCAGAGTTGCGTTTAATTCTATCCAATAAATTCCATCTGAATTCAATAGTCTTCATCATAAAAGAGCCAGCACAAGAAGTATCGAGCATGGTTTGATTATTATGAGAAAGCCGAGCATAAAAACTTTGCATAATTATTTCCCTCGAGAGCTCATGATTGGGGCATGAATATAACATTGATTTAAGCCTCCCCCAAGCTTGAGCAATGCTTTCTCCTTCGCGAGGCCAGAAATTATATATATAATTGCGATCACGATGAACAAGATGCATAGGGTAATACTTTTGATGAAATTCCAACTTCAATCTTTTATAGTCCCATGATCTCATATCATCACATAGCCTATACCATATCAATGCGTCTCCCTTCAAAGATAAAGGGAAGGCCTTCTTCTTAGCAACATCATCAGGTATACCTGCAAGCTTAAATAATCCACAAACTTCATCCACATATATTAAGTGCTCATCAGGATGCTTCGTTCCATCTCCTGTAAAAGGGTTAGCTAGCAGTTTTTCCATCATACCCGAAGGAAATTCAAAAGGAGTTTCATTTTCAATAGGTTCAGTAGGTTGAGGAGCAACTCTTTGCTCTACTGGACAGGGTGAAGATACCCGAACAAGCCCCTCGGAAAATTACTTTCCATAGTAACAAGTGACAGTAAATTTCAGCACACTATATAAATTTTTCCTTACCAAATTCCACCTACCAAAGGCACTACACTCCCCGGCAACGGTGCCAGAAAAGAGTCTTGATGACCCACAAGTATAGGGGATCTATCGTAGTCCTTTCGATAAGTAAGAGTGCCGAACCCAACGAGGAGCAGAAGGAAATGATAATTGGTTTTCAGCAAGGTATTCTCTGCAAGTACTGAAATAAGTGGTAACAGATAGTTTTGTGATAAGATAAATCGTAACGAGCAACAAGTAACAAAAGTAAATAAAGTGCAGCAAGGTGGCCCAATCCTTTTTGTAGAAAAGGACAAGCCGGAACAAACTCTTATAATAGGAAAAGCGCTCCCGAGGACACACGGGAATATCGTCAAGCTAGTTTTCATCACGTTCATATGATTCACGTTCGATACTTTGATAATTTGATATGTGGGTGGACCGGTGCTTGGGTGCTGTTCTTACTTGAAAAATCATCCAACTTATGATTAACCTCTATTGCAAGCATCCGCAACTACAACAAAAGTATTAAGGTAAAGCTAACCATAGCATGAAACATATGGATCCAAATCAGCCCCTTATGAAGCAACGCATAAACTAGGGTTTAAGCTTCTGTCACTCTAGCAACCCATCATCTACTTATTACTTCCCAATGCCTTCCTCTAGGCCCAAATAATGGTGAAGTGTTATGTAGTCGACGTTCACATAACACCACTAGAGGCTAGACAACATACATATTATCAAAATATCAAACGAATACCAAATTCACATGACTACTAATAGCAAGACTTCTCCCTTGTCCTCAGGAACAAACGTAATTACTCACGAAGCATATTCATGTTCATAATCAGAGGGGTAATAATATGCATATAGGATCTGAACATATGATCTTCCACCAAATAAACCAACTAGCATCAACTACAAGGAGTAATCAACACTACTAGCAACCTACTAGCACCAATCCCGGACTTTGAGACAAGAATTGGATACAAGAGATGAACTAGGGTTTGGAGATGAGATGGTGCTAGTGAGGATGTTGATGGAGATTGCCCCCTCCCGATGAGAGGAGCGTTGGTGATGACGATGGTGATGATTTCCCCCTCCCGAAGGGAAGTATCCCCGGCAGAACAGCTCTGCCGGAGCTCTAGATTGGTTCCGCCAAGGTTCCGCCTCGTGGCGGCGGAGTCTCGTCAAGAAAAGTTCCTTCCTATTTTTTTCTCATCGAAAGACCTCATATAGGAGAAGATGGACGTTGGAGAGCCACCAGGGGGCCCACGAGGTAGGGGGCGCACCCTAGGGGGGCGCGCCCCACCCTCGTGAGTAGGGTGTGGGGCCCCTGGCCTTCATCTTTGGCATGGATTTTTCTTTATTTATTTTAAGATGTTCCGTGGAGTTTCAAGACTTTTGAAGTTGCGCAGAATAAGTCTCTAATATTTTCTCCTTTTCCAGCCCAGAATTCCAGCTGCCGGCATTCTCCCTCCTTATGTAAACCTTGTAAAATAAGAGAGAATAGCCATAAGTATTGTGACATAAAGTGAAATAACAGTCCATAATGCAATAAATATCGATATAAAAGCATGATGCAAAATGGACATATCAATACCGTATATAGGAAGGTATGGTGGACTCATATGGAATAACTTTGGGGTTTATGGAATTGGATGCACAAGCAGTATTCCCGCTTAGTACAAGTGAAGGCTAAAAAGAGACTGGGAAGCGACCAGCTAGAGAGCGACAACAGTCATGAACATGCATTAAAATTAATCAACAGCGAATGCAAGCATGACTAGGATACAATTCACCATGAACATAAATATCATAGAGGCTATGTTGATTTTGTTTCAACTACATGTGTGAACATGTGCCAAGTCAAGCCACTCGAATCGTTCAAAGGAGGATACCACCCCATCATACCACATCACAACCATTTTAATAGCATGTTGGAACGCAAGGTAAACCATTATAAACTCCTAGCTAATTAAGCATGGCATAAGAAACTATAATCTCTAATTGTCATTGCAAACACGTTTCATTCATAATAGGCTGAATCAGGAACGATGAACTAACCATATTTACAAAAACAAGAGAGGTCGAGTTCATACCAGCTTCTCTCATCTCAATCGGTCCATCATATATCGTCATTATTGCCTTTCACTTGCACAACTGAATAGTGTGGATAATAATAATAGAGCACGTGCATTGGACTAGGCTAGAATCTACAAGCATTCAATTCAAGGGAGAAGACAAGATAATATGGGCTCTTTGTTAGATCAACAATAATGCATAAGGGAGCCACTCAACAATTTCATCATGGTCTTCTCCTCTCGACCCCCAAGGAAAAGAAAGGAAATAAAACCATTTACACGGGAAAGCTCCCAACAAGCAAAAGAAGAACGAGAAATCTTTTTGGGTTTTCTTTTTAATTACTACTACTACTACAGGCATGAAAAGTAAACTAGCTAAAAGCTATAGCTAAACTTTTATTGGTTTTTCTTAAGGTTTTTCAAACACACAAGAAGAAAGCTTAAAAATAAAATAAACTAGCATGGATGATACAATGAAAAAGTATGAGCACTGACAACTGGCATGACTGTGTGAGCATGAATGTAATGTCGGTGAGAAATACGTACTCCCCCAAGCTTAGGCTTTTGTCCTAAGTTGGTCTATGCCCATGGATCAAAACTGTAGCTGGGGTCGTACTGAGAAGGGTCCTCAGGTTGCCACTGGTTGGCGATCTCCTTCGGATTCCACTAATAAACAGACTGACGGTGAGGATCAGATGGTGGCTCCGGCTCTACAGCTGACATCTGGCCCCGGTACGCATGAATGGCCTCAGGCAAAATGAGGTGCGTGCCTGAAAATATGTTAAACAAAGAGGGCGCAGGAAAGGTAATAATCTCACAATAACTTTTACTAAATATTAATTTGTACTTAAGTATCTTATTCTTATCCTTAACAATAAACTCATGTGCTACCATACTCTTATAACCTAGAACAATAGGAGGCAGCAACTTTTCCTCTTTCTCATAATGCCTGATAGGTATGTTAAAGTGTGCAGCAAGGCGCGAGGAAAATATGCCTCCGTGGACGGGGCCCTTAGTACGGTTCAGATTTAACCGTTTAGCAACAATAGCGCCTAAACTGAAAGTAGTATCATGAAACAAGGCATGACGCAAGATAACAATATCAGGAGCACTAAGGTTTCTACAGTTCCCGTGACCAATTAAGCATCTACTAGCAAATATTGCAAAGTAACGTAGAACAGGAAAATGTATGCTAGTGATTCTCGCATCAGAAACCTTCCTCGTTCCCCTACAACAATCATATCAATAAATCCCTCCACATCATTACGATGTGGTTCCTCTATGCTGCCCTCAAAGGGTATCAAACAGACCCGGCAAAAATCATAAAGTGGCATCTCCTTATGCTCATCATATAGATAAAATTCCATCGAAGGTGATGATCTCCTAGCATGGAAATGAAAATTTTGCACAAATATATTGGTGAGTAAGAGATACTATTCACACTGGTCGTGGAGGAAGGCGGTAAGGCCTGCATTCTCAGCCAAATGATAAAAATCCTCATAGATCCCACCTTCTCTCAAGAACTCATCACAAGGCCATTCACACGGCCGAACCTCCGCAGTACGAGGGAGATTATACTTGGGATTCTTGTTCTCTTCACTTTGCTTATCCTTCGAGCTTCGGCTCGATGAGCCCCTAAAAAATCTCTTCATCTTTTTTTGAAAATTTCTGAAATTTTTAGTAACATAAAATAAAAGTGAACAAAACTCCTAAAGTGCCTAAAGGCCATATCATGCATTAGAACTACTTTTGACCACATAAATTTGACATGCAAGCTCAAGAACAGGGTCACCTAAGCAGCAAAAAATTGCAATAAATAAAGCACTAGAACAAAAACTAATTTGACCATTGGAGGAGTCACATACCGAAGAACAATCCCCCAAAGCAGTTTTGTGAATGGAGCTTTGAGCAAGGAGATCAAAAATGACAGCAAGATGAGCAAGAACTCGGGTTTGAGCTGGTGGGTGATTTTTTCTGGAGGAAGACGAAGTGTGTGGGTGCAAGAATAAGTGGAGGGGACCCACGTGGGGTCCACGAGGCAGGGGCACGTTCAGCGGTGGGAGCGCCCTCCACCCTCGTGGGCACATGGTGGGTCCCCCTGGTGTGTTCTCAGTGTCAAAAATTCTTAAATATTCTGGAAAAAAATCATATTTCATTTTTAGGGCATTTGGAGAACTTTTATTTTCGGGGTATTTTTTAATGCAAGGATAATTCAGAAAACAGACAGAAAATACTATTTTTACTTTATTTAATATAAATAATAGAAAGTAAAAAGAGGGTACAGAGGGTTGTGCTTTCTAACTTCATCCATTTCATGCTCATCAAAAGAAATTTACTAACAAGGTTGATCAAGTCTTGTTAACAAACTCATTCCGAATCACATGAAACCAGAGAGATTTCGAATAACACTAGGTTACCTCAACAGGGATATGCACATCCCCAACAATAAGAATATCATATTTCTTCTTGACAGTAGGAAGAGGAAATTCAAAACCTCCAATAGTAATTGTTGAGATTTTTCCAATAGAATTAATATTGTGGACTTGAGGTTGTTTCCTCGTAAAGTGTACCGTATGCTCATTACCATTAACATGAAAAGTGACATTGCCTTTGTTGCAATCAATAACAGCCCCTGCAGTATTCAGAAAGGGTCTACCAAGAATAATATACATACTATCATCCTCGGGAATATCAAGAATAACAAAGTCCGTTAAAATAGTAACGTTTGCAGCCACAACAGGCACATCCTCACAAATACCGACAGGTATAGCAGTTGATTTATCAGCCATTTGCAAAGATATTTTAGTAGGTGTCAACTTATTCAAATTAAGTCTACGATATAAAGAGAGAGGCATAACACTAACACCGGCTCCAAGATCACATGAAGCAGTTTTAACATAGTTTCTCTTAATGGAGCATGGTATACTTGGTACTCATGGATCTCCTAGTTTCTTTGGTACTCCACCCTTAAAAGTATAATTAGCAAGCATGGTGGAAATTTCAGCTTCCGGTATCTTTCTTTTGTTTGTAACAATATCTTTCATGTACTTAGCATAAGGATTCATTTTAAGCATATCAGTCAAACGCATACGCAAAAAGACAGGTCTAATCATTTCAGCAAAGCGCTCAAAATCCTCATCATCCTTTTTCTTGGATGGTTTAGGAGGAAAGGGCATGGTTTTCTGAACCCATGGTTCTCTTTCTTTACCGTGCTTCCTAGCAACAAAGTCTCTCTTATCATAACGTTGATTCTTTGATTGTGGGTTATCAAGATCAACAGCAGGTTCAATCTCTACATCATTATCATTGCTAGGTTGAGCATCAACATGAACATCATCATTAGCATTATCACTAGGTTCATGTTCATTACCAGATTGTGTTTCAGCGTCAAAAATAGAAATATCATTGGGATTATTAGGTGTGTCAGTAGCAGGTTCACTAGAAGCATGCAAGGTCCTATCATTTTTCTTTTTCTTCTTCTTAGAAGAACTAGGTGCATCAACATTAGCTCTCTGAGAATCTTGCTCAATTCTCTTAGGGTGGCCCTCAGGATACAAAGGTTCCTGAGTCATTTTACCTCCTCTAGTCATAACTCTAACGGCATTATCATTCTTCTTATTATTTAATTCATTGAGCAAATCATTCTGAGCTTTAAGCACTTGTTCTACTTGAGTGGTAACCATAGAAGCATGTTTACTAATAAGTTTAAGTTCACCTTTAACTCTAGACATATAATCACTCAAGTGTTCAAGCATATCAGCATTGCATTTCAACTGTCCACCAACATAAGCATTAAAGTTTTCTTGTTTAACCATAAAGTCATCAAACTCATCCAAGCATTGGCTAGCGAACTTAGTAAATGGGATTTCACATTTATCAAATCCATAGAGAGAATTTACCTTTACTACATGTGACGGGTTATCAAGACCATGTATCTCTTCAATAGGTGGTAAATTCTTAACATCTTCAGCTTTAATACCTTTTTCTTTCATAGATTTCTTTGTCTCTTGCATATCTTCAGGACTGAGAAATAGAATACCCCTTTTCTTTGGAGTTGGCTTAGGAGTTGGTTCAGGAAGTGTCCAATTATTTTCATTTGTCAACATATTATTCAATAGCACTTCAGCTTGATCAATAGTTCTTTCCCTTAAAACACAACCAGCACAACTATCCAAGTAATCTCTGGAAGCATCGGTTAGTCCATTATAAAAGATATCAAGTATTTCATTTTTCTTGAGAGGATGATCAGGCAAAGCATTAAGTAATTGGAGAAGCCTCTCCCAAGCTTGTGGGAGACTCTCTTCTTCAATTTGCACAAAATTATATATTTCCCTTAAATCATCTTGTTTCTTATGAGCGGGGAAATATTTAGTAGAGAAGTATAAATCATATCCTAGGGACTACGCACACAACCATGATCAAGAGAATTAAACCATGTTTTAGATGACCCTTTAATGAGAACGGAAACAACTTCAGGATAAAGTAATAGCGAATTTTCATCATGAGTAAATAGGGTGGCTATATCATTTAATTTAGTAAGATGTTCCACAATAGTTTCAGATTCATAGCCATAAAAAGGATCAGATTCAACCAAAGTAATTAACTCGGGATCGACAGAGAAATCATAATCCTTATCAGTAATAAAGATAGGTGAAGTAGCAAAAGCAGGGTCATATTTCATTCTAGCATTGAAAGACTTTTCTTTAAGCTTAGCTAATAATTTTTTAAGATCGGATATATCATTGCAAGCAAGAAAGTCTCTAGTAGTTTCTTCATCCATAACATAACCCTCAGCCACAACAGACAATTCATATCTAGGGGGAGAATCTTCATCATCACTTTCATCAATATTATCAGTTTCAATAATTTCATTCTCTCTAACCCTAGCAAGTTGTTCATCAAGAAATTCACCTAGTGGCACAGTATTATCAGACATAGAAGTAGTTTCATCATAAGTATCATGCAAAGCAGAAGTGGCATCATCAATAACATGCGACATATCAGAATGAATAGCATGTGTAGGTGTCGCAAGTTTACTCAAAATAGAAGGTGAATCAAGTGCAGAGCTAGATGGCAGTTCCTTACCTCCCCTCGTAGTTGAGGGAAAAATCTTGGTTCTTTGATCTTTCAAGTTCTTCATAGTGATCAACAGATATAAATCCCAAGTGACTCAAAGAATAGAGCTATTCTCCCCGGCAACGATGCCAGAAAATAGTCTTGATAACCCACAAGTATAGGGGATCACAACAGTTTTCGAGGGTAGAGTATTCAACCCAAATTTATTGATTCGACGGAAGGGAAGCCAAAGAATATTCTCAAGTATTAGCAGCTGAGTTGTCAATTCAACCACACCTGGAAAACTTAATATCTGTAGCAAAGTGTTTAGTAGCAAAGAAATATGATAGTTGTGGTAACGGTAGCAAAAGTAACAGTAGCAGTTTTGGTTTTATAGTGATTGTAACAGTAGCAACGGAAAAGTAAGTAAGCGAAGAACAATATATGAAAAGCTCGTAGGCAATGGATCAGTGATGGATAATTATGTCGAATGTGATCAATCATGCAACAGTTATAACATAGGGTGACACAGAACTAGCTCCAGTTCATCAATGTAATGTAGGCATGTATTCTGAATATAGTCATACGTGCTTATGGAAAAGAACTTGCATGATATCTTTTGTCCTACCCTCCCGTGGCAGTGGGGTCCTATTGGAAACTAACGGATATTAAGGCATCCTTTTAGTAGAGTACTGGACCAAAGCATTAACACATGGTGAATACATGAACTCCTCAAACTATGGTCATCACCGGTAAGTATCCCGATTATTGTCACTTCGGGGTTAATGGATCATAACACATAATAGGTGACTATAGACTTGCAAGATAGGATCAAGAACTCACATATATTCATGAAAACATAATAGGTTCGGATCTGAAATCATGTCACTCAGGCCCTAGTGACAAGCATTAAGCATAGCAAAGTCATAGCAACATCAATCTCAGAACATAGTGGATACTAGGGATCAAACCCTAACAAAACTAACTCGATTACATGATAAATCTCATCCAACCCATCACCGTCCAGCAAGCCTATGATGGAATTACTCACGCACGGCGGTGGGCATCATGAAATTGGTGATGGAGGAAGGTTGATGATGACGATGGAGACAGATACCCCTCTTCGGAGCCCCGAACGGACTCTAGATCAGCCCTCTCGAGAGAGTTTAGGGCTTGGCGGTGGCTCCGTATCGTAAAACACGATGAATCCTTCTCTCCTATTTTTTTCTCCCTGAACATGAATATATGAAGTTGGAGTTGAGGTCGGTGGAGCGTTAGGGGGCCCACGAGGCAGGGGCGCGCCCAAGGGGTAGGCGTGCCCTCCACCCTCGTGGACAGGGTGTGGGCCCCCTGACGTTGATTCTTTTGCCAGTATTTTTTATATGTTCAAAAAATAATCTCCGTTAATTTTCAGGTCATTCCTAGAACTTTTATTTCTGCACAAAAATAACACCATGGCAATTCTGCTGAAAACAACGTCAGTCCGGGTTAGTTCCATTCAAATCATACAAGTTAGAGTCCAAACCAAGGGCAAAAGTGTTTGGAAAAGTAGATACGTTGGAGACGTATCAGTGTCGTGCGTGGGGTACTTGATCGATTGGATCGCGAAGACGTTCGACTACATCAACCGCATTATTCAACGCTTCCGCTTTCGGTCTACGAGGGTACGTAGACACACTCTCCCCTCTCGTTGCCATGCATCTCCTAGATAAATCTTGCGTGATCGTAAGAAAACTTTTGAAATACTGCATTCCCCAACATATGTATTTGACATGAAGAAAGCAATAGCAATAAAACTGAATGATCAACATGCTAAGCTAACGGATGGGTCTTGTCCATCACATCATTCTCCTAATGATGTGATCATGTTCATCAAATGACAACACATGTCTATGGTTAGGAAACTTAACCATCTTTGATTAACGAGCTAGTCTAGTAGAGGCTTACTAGGGACACAGTGTTTTGTCTATGTATCCACACATGTATCAAGTTTCCGGTTAATACAATTCTAGCATGAATAATAAACATTTATCATGATATAAGGAAATATAAAATAACAACTTTATTATTGCCTCTAGGGCATTTTTCCTTCACAAATGTGTGTAACGGTTGGATTTTTTTGTGAAGTCTATATATACCCCTCCAGCCCCTTCTCCATTTGAGAGAGAGCCATCAGAACGTGCCTACACTTCCACTACTCATTTTCTGAGAGAGAATCACCTACTCATGTGTTGGTACCAAGACATTCCAATCCAACCACAAAAATCTTGATCTCTAGCCTTGCCCAAGTTGCTTTCCACTCAAATCATTTTTCCACAGTAGCCAAATCCGTGAGAGAGAGAGTTGAGTGTTGGGGAGACTATCATTTGAAGCACAAGAGCAAGGAGTTCATCATCAACACACCCTCTATTACCTTTTGGAGAGTGGTGTCTCCTAGATTGTTAGGTGTCGCTTGGGAGCCTCCGACAAGATTGTGGAGTTGAACCAAGAAGTTTGTAAGGGCAAGGAGATCGCCTACTTTGTGAAGATCTACCCGAGTGAGGCAAGTCCTTCATGGGCGATGGACATGGTGGGATAGACAAGGTTGCTTCTTCGTGAACCCTTCGTGGGTGGAGCCCTTCGTGGACTCACGCAACTATTACCATTCGTGGGTTGAAGTCTCCATCAACGTGGACACACGATAGCGCCACCTATCGGAACCACGCTAAAAATCTCTGTGTCTTCATTGCGTTTGCACACTTCAATCACATACCTTTACTTTCTTGCAATTAGCATGCTTTACTCTTTCCGATGCTCATACTCTTGCCATGCTTGCTTGAAATGTAAGGGGATGTGATTGAAGTGTGCATGCTAATTTACCTCCACCGGAGTTATGAACACCTCTCAGTGATACAAGACTAGGGCTTTTACCTCCACCGCAGACGGGCCTGAATGTGTATATATCTTGAGTCACCCACCTGCATCTCATTAGATCAATACTCTTCTCCTACCTCTCTTACTGTCAGATTTATCCCATGATAGTTATCTTACATGATAAGATTGTGACATCAATGTTTTTTTGGATAGGTTCAGTCGACTCAACGGAGATTGACCTAGTCCTATATTAATAAGACGTTGAGGAAGGTTTGGTGGCAGGCCTGAGTCGAACGAGACTACTCGGCACGCTCTCCAAACTTCTCTTCCTTAATGTCAGTTTGAGTCGAATGTGGCTCCTCGAACACTACCCTAGAGCTCTTTGAACGAGGCTTGAAGCTTTTTAGTGCTCTCCCTACCATCCTCTAATTTTATTCAAGTAAGAGTGAGTGAGTTACATGCCTATGGGGGCTTTATAGGGGCTAGGGATTCTTGACAAATGATCAAGATTACCCTTGAGATGGTAGGTCTTTTTTAGTGGAACAAGGTCCATTTTTTATGCAAAATGTTCTAAGGCATACAAACAATATCCAATGAATTGTCAAACCAAACATAGAGGCCAACATCTAGAGAAGATGCAATCTTCCTTAGATTGAGATGTAGGTGGGAGGGGTAGGATTGGTAACCTTGGGTCCATGCGTCCATGGCGGACTATGAAAGGGAGTGAATTCATGCCTCATGGTGGAAAAATCCTTCTTATCCCTCTACCATGGTGGGCTTCTCTTGCTGGACTTCTTTCTTGGCTTGGACTTCTTTGCTCTTGTGCCTTCCCTTTGAGTTTATCTTTTTTATTTCCTCTGATCCATATTACTTGTCACTCAAACGAATATATGTAGATGTGTTTTTCAGTATTAAATACATCTGTTTCAGCAACAAGTAATATGAATGGGAGGGAGTACATGGGATTCTACTCCAATTTTGTTTAGAAAAGGAGCCGATGCCCTCAATTCTTTTTTCCCGCATGAACACTGACAAAACAACGTATTCGACACAAAAGTATTATTTCACCGTCCTCCAGATTGTGGCATTAGCCAACATTCACAAACCACATCCTTGACATCCAATAAGAAGTCTCACCATCACTGGGGCGCACACAAAAAGCTGAAAACTCTATTACTACAAAGGAAAAAAAACTAGATGAACGTCCAGCAATCCGCAGCTCCCTTCTCATAACTATATCGACCAATCATCAGTCAGCCGCATCGCCATAGGGGCCCTATCCTTGTCTTCGACTGAAGCACTGAATAACTAACAGAACTAGTATTATTTTTTGTCGATTGCAGTACATGATCGCCTTTTTTCTGAAAAATTTCAATGGAGTAAGTGATGACCTTTGTTTATGTAAGCCAGGCCAAAAGAACCCAAATGATAGTGCCACACATATGGCACGAAGTAGCTCGCCCTCATGTTTTTATAACTAAAATTATCATCCAAAAAAACCCTAAAAAATCTGAAACTTGTCATCCAAATAGAAAATTGTCATGCTTCACAGCTAAAATTGCTATCCTCGGGTAACTAAACCTGCCATCAAAAAACATTAGGGCGAAATTGCTTCGCGCCACACGTGTGCACTTATCAAGGTCCCCAAAAAATATAGCAAGAACTTTAAAATTTTGATATTACAGTCATAGAGTTATGTGGATATACCCATTGATGCCCACACCAATGTTGCGATCTCTGGGAGTAGATATTTATATTATTTTTTGAAAGTATCAGATTTGTTATAAAAGTCCATAGTATAAAGTATATCAAACATAATAATAAAAGTTACATCAAGATTCTGAGACCATCGAACGACCACACCACAGAACAGCCATGCTCATGTCACCAGAACGAGCCACCAAAGCGCCGTCGACCCCACTCCCTACCAGAGCTGGCCTGACCTTGTCGTCAACAGCTGAGAAGTTTTCGTGCACATGCCCCTAAGAACCAGCGTAGTGGATCCACAGTTGTCGCCATTGAACCTTTGCATGACGAGAAACCCTAACCTCACTGCCTCAAGGAGAAGACAAAAATCTTTATCGGAGCTTCGTCGATTACGTCCACATAGACGGAGTCGAGGAGGACCACATCCCGAAAGGCAACCTCGAAGAAGACGCTTCCATCCGTCTGAACGCCGCACCTGTGAGGACTAAAAAACTCTAATATAAACTACCAACCGAAGCGGAGACATCGAGATTCTCCTTCCCGTTACCGGCCGCTGGAGTGGCGGGTAGAGGGAAGGCGAAACCGTGAGCTCACCGGTGAAGCCTGAAGGGAAGAATTTGCCCTAGCCAGCTAACATTAGGGGGCGGGGGGTGAGAGCAAGTCAATAGCTAGTGAGACCAGAGTTTTTCCTTTTTTTAGAATAACAACGATGAGGGTTACTTAGGGCATTTCCAACGGCAACCTGCAAATTTCCTCCCGCATCGATACACATATAGGGGGTGTCAATCCACGAACACGGATGCGGGAGGTCGCCATCCAACCATAGAAGCATACATTTTGACAATAGTTCGAACTAACCGGATGAAATTCGTTCAAACACGACCGAATTTCATATAAACATGCCGGATTCATTACATTTCGAACATACTTCAACTACAAGCTGTGATCGTCCGACTCTGGAGGTATAACTAATTAACCTAATCTATGATCGTCAGCGCCTGTTTTCTGTGTCCGGCCATGAGCCCCGAGAACTGAAACTTTGCCTTCTGTAGTTCTGCCTCGGTGCTCTCCAGTCCACCTCCGGAGCCCCGGGAACTGAAGTTGTCCGCCTTCACGTCGCCGCTAAGCGACTAATCGGCCGTCGATACTCAGCCCATCAAGCTTGGTGTCGACAGTACGGGAGGAGAGGTGGCCTTCCTGGGACCAGAGCAGTGGCGACCTACCGTGCACTACTCTTCCGCGCTGCCGGCGACGCCCGCAGACGTGTCAGCTACATGGTCGTTGTGGCGGGGCACTGCTTCCGCGTAGCCGGCCATGTCGTCCTTGTCGTCGGTCTCGCCAACATCGGGTCCGCCACTCGTTGCACTCCTTGTAGGCGGTCGTCACCTCCGCTACCCGTTGGCGGTACCGCCAGCGAGCGAGGCGGAGTGATAGGACTCGAACATCGCCTCTTGCTCTGCCAGGTCCGTGTTCTGCGCAATGGTCGTGCCGGCGTCAAGATGTTCCTCCGCTTGCAGGTGCTCCTGCAAGAGTTTGTAGGTGGCGTAGGCCTATGCCTCCCAGAATTGTTCCTCCTGCTCCTCTCGCACCATGTCCATGTAATGGGCACAGGCCTCGCCGATGGTCATGTTGCAATGCACCAACGAGGGTGAGGAGGATGGTGGCGCGGACGAGGAGGGTAGCACCGACTCATTGTCGACCACATCCTCCATTGGGACATCCTCGCCCTCCGAATGCCTGCCGGCCAGCCACCCGCAGCAATGAAGGCCATCTCCTTCTTATGGTTCGGCGTCAGCTCGTACAGAGAGCTTTGGTGGGGGAGGAATCCATGGATGGGAGTGGTGCGGAGAGGGATCTGGGGCGGATGACTGCGGCTATGGCCGGGCCAGCAGTTTATATAGAAATGGTGTTCGCCAGAGGGACGGATGGGTGGTGCCACAGTAGCCGCCTTGGCAACCATGTGTCATTAATGTGGGCGGCAGACAGACGAACGAGCGGCCGTCATGTCATTTGAACGTGCAACAGTCGCCTGCACCGAGAAGCGGCGCAGACAGCACTCTTTCGGCCGGCGCACCGCTTCAATGCCGACGCCAGTGAGCGGTCGCGTCCACTTTGGCCGAGCATGAATGCGGGCACTGACGCTCTGGAGTGGTGCTGGCCGTTTCAGGCGGGAAGCGCATGCAGGCGAGGAAGGGGGTTTGGGTGCGCCAGGGCGGTCAAAACCGGGAGTGGGTGCTATCCGGACGCCCGCAACCCCTCCCCCCTGCATGTTTGTCTTAGGTTTGCGTGAGAAAATACGTCTGAATCGTCCTGCAGAGCGATACATGCCCGTTTTGGATGAATTTCGCTGTCCAGACATCACGGTCTAAACATATGCGGGCGATTTAAGGGTCAGTATTGGAGATATCCTTGGACAAGTACTTATTTATCGTGGAACAACCCAACGTTTTCATAGTGGGGTGGCCATGAAAGTCTTCCTTTTTAGACTGATCGAGGGGGGACACGCATGTACGCTGGGTATCAATAAATTCCCACATTCTGTGAAGCTTCCCTAAGAGAAACTCTAGCAGACCCCGCAAAACGCCGGCCCGCAAAACGTGTTTGCAGTTCGCGTAAAACAGCTTTTGCGGGCCGGCGCGGGCTGGCACAGATGCAGACCCCGCAAACAAATCCGTAAAAAAGTATATTCGCGGAATATGCTTTTTTACGGGTCGGCTATGTGGGTTTTGCTCGGACACCACCGTGACGACCCGCAAATAGATAAACTACAAATCTAGCATTTGACATAGGATTTCACAAACAAGTTCAAATTGAAACGACACAAACAGTTTTACGCGTAAATAGAAGCCAAGTTCATTACGGCTAACACAAAAGAGGGCCCTGCAAAAGGTTTGCGCCCATGTCCGGCATCATCTTGATCGATCTTCACTCCGCGCCATCGAGTCCACCTTGGAGTTCATCGGCGCCACCGAATCCACCTCCGGCGCTTGTTCCAACTCCCGCACCGAAATCATCCACATTGCCACCATATGGAGCGGAGAAAACATCACCGGAACTGTAGCACGAACCGGCCGACGCCACCATTCTTCTCTTCAAGATTTCCCTCCTTGCCATATCATGCCATGTTTTGGTGAGGTCGTCCATGTCATTGCGGTTCATTGACATGATCTTGTCCTCTTCGGCGAGCAACATGGACATAGATTTGTTTTCGGCGGCTCGTGCTCTTCTCTCCTCGATGGCAGTTTTGCGCAGCCCCTCTTCCTTGAGCAACTGCCACTTTTCTTGCTTCTTCTTCGCCTTCTTCTCGGCCAACTCTTTCTTGATCTCCAACGATTTCAACGACATCGACTCGTTGTATTGCAACATGGCATCAATCTTCTCCCTCAAGCTTGATGCTTCTTGCTCTCTCTTCATCTTCTTCTTGGTCTTCTTGTCACCATCGGGCTTGTGCAAATTTCTTGGGCCATCATCATCCCCATCTTCATTCATATTTGTAAGTGAGCCTCTCTTTGGTGGGGATTCTTTGTCGATCAACTTCCACTTCTCGCACTTTTGGAGCAACTCCCAACAATGCTCTAGTTTAAAAAATTTGCCTTCCGAAGCTTCCATGTCCTTGTATCTATGTTGAGCAATCTTTTCTTACATAATGTGAACAAAGTGATCCAATCACTTCTCATGATGCAATATGATAATGCACAATTTGAACAAAGGCAAAACAAACTCACATAGTCAGACTCCACGGTGCCACTTGGAGGTGCATTGCGTACTTGCTCCAAGCAAGCTGCCCAACGACTGCGCATAGGCTTGATGTTCTCCCAACACCCTTGAAGCGACCGAAATGTGCGTGGAGTCCTATTGGGATACTTTGCCATAATGCGGAAGTATTGATCTTCGATCCTTTGCCAATATCTCTTGGAAGTTTGAGATGTACCCGTGCATGCATCAAGAGACACCGCACTCCATGCTTGAACCAAAACTTGATCTTTCAAGATCGTGTAGTTCTTCGATCTTATGCTTTTCCCAGTTTTTGCTTGCGATTGCTCAAACGCTTCTGCTTCAATCTCCTCCAATTCGTCCGCACAACCATGATCATCCACGCTGGCCTCCGTTTCATTGTACTCGAATGGTTCGAAAGGGGCTTGATCAATGTCAACCGCGTTCGTGTCCAACAAGTTCATGAACTCGATTGTTCCATTGTTCGAACCACCGCGGTAGCGAACGATAACAAGTCACGCGCTATCGAGAATAATGGCGAAAAATGAAAGGGAATCACCAAGACCGAAGGCGCATACCTTACGGCCATTTCGTCGAACACCTCGCTCGCGGGGGGAGCGGCACCGTTGAACGGCATCGCCGGAGCACCTCCTTGCGGCGGGATGGAGCGAGAGGTTGAAGAAGGTGGATTCTTTGAAGCCGGAACCTTCCTCCGCTTTACACCCGCGACCTTGCCGACCTTCTCCGCCGCCGGCCGCGATCGCGCTGCCGCGTTGGCGCCTGGAGCGCGGGCCATCGTGGCGGGGTCGGCCGGATTCCCGCCCTGCACAACAACATTGCCCTGCCGCTTGCAGGCAGGCGCGGCTTGGGCTTGGGCGACGGCGGCAGGGCCAACTTGGCCGGCGACGAGATCCGCCCGAGCGGAAGGGGCATGGTCGACCTCGACGGTGATGGGGGACAGCAGGGGGTCGTCCATGGCGGCGACGGACGGCCGGGGAAGAGCAGCCGGAGCTTGTGGAGTGGGGGCAATGGTGGCGGAGGGTGCGGAGAGCGGGAAGGGCCGCGCGGAAATGTCCCTCCCGCCAAATCTCGCGCGGGATAGGGGTTGAGCTCGGGTCGGCCTCCCAGCCCGTAAAGATAGAGGTTGGGGGAGAAGATTTGTCGCGCCTCGCAAAAAAATTTGCAGACCGGGGTGGGATGCGGGGTCTGCTCGTGCAGATTTTCTGGCCCCGACCCGCAATTTGGCGGTTATTTTACGGGCCGGGGCGTTTTGCGGAGTCTGCCAGAGTTGCTCTAAATCCAAACATGCATGTATAAGTTTCTTTTAGGGGGAGCAACATGTATTAGTGATCGAACTACTGAGTGCGCAAAGAGGAAAATTATGCATGCATGTATAACTGATCGACTACTGAGTGCGCAAGGAGGAAAATTGACCACTGAGCATAGTGCACGTACCACCCGGGTAGGGGCACTACCGAGTACCGACGTGGAGAGTGGAAAAAAGATCGAACTTGGAGGGAGAAGCACGCCGGGATTAAATGATTAATCCCCCATCATCCCGACGAACGACCAATTGGTCGCAAACTTCCAAACTCTCGTGTAGTGCAAGGACGTGCAGGTGCAGGGCACGCAGCAACCTTCCAAACTCTCGTGTACCGGCGAGCAAAGAAAAGTCTTGATAGTCGACGAGCCGCGCGTGATTCTTTGACCGACGGTCGGTTTGATCTAGTCCAAACCTTGACGCCCAAAGTCGTCGGCAATGATAGACGTCCACTGCCTATATAAACCGCCTGCGACCATCTTGCCATGTACACTCAGCTCGTAAACAAAGCAGCTTTGCTAGAGCGGAACAAGTTTGGCCACCGTTAACCTTATTTCGAAATGGCGAGGTCGCCCATGACGATGCTCCCGTTCCTGGCACTCGGGGTAGCAGCACTAGTCCTGTCTGCCGCGGGAATGGTGGCCGCGCAGAAGTGCGGCTGCCGGGCGAACGAGTGCTGCAGCCAGTACGGCTACTGCGGCACTACCGACGCCTACTGTGGAAAAGGATGCCAGTCCGGCCCGTGCACGGCGAGCGGTGGTGGCGGCGGCGGGAGCGGCGTCTCCGTGGAGAGCGTCGTCACCGAGGCGTTCTTCAACGGGATCAAGTCCCGGGCCGGCAACGGGTGCGCCGGCAAGAGCTTTTACACGCGCCGGTCGTTCCTGGCCGGCGCCCGGGCCAACCCCAACTTCGGGAAAGGCAGCACCAGCGACGACGGCAAGAGGGAGATAGCCGCCTTCTTCGCCCACGTCACCCACGAGACCGGACGTAAGTTCAACTCCAATTAACCGACTAAGACGAGTTTAATCTCGAATTGGTCCTCCATAATTAAGCTGGCTATTGTATAACTTATGTACAGACATGTGCTACATCGAGGAGATCGGCGGGGCGAGGCAGAACTACTGCGACAGGAAGTACACGCAGTGGCCGTGCGCCTCGGGGAAGGGGTACTACGGGCGCGGGCCGCTGCAGCTGACGTGGAACTACAACTACGGGGCGGCGGGGAAGAGCGTGGGGTTCGACGGGCTCAACAACCCGGAGAAGGTGGCGCAGGACCCGGAGGTGGCCTTCAAGGCGGCGCTCTGGTTCTGGATGAACAACGTGAAGCAGGTCCTGCCGCGGGGATTCGGCGCGACGACCAGGGCGATCAACAGCGGCGAGTGCAACGGCGGGAACGCGGCCGCCATGAACGCCCGGGCGGGCTACTACAGGGCCTACTGCAGGCAGTTCGGCGTCGACCCGGGGAGCAGCCTCACTTGCTAGGTGCTTTGGGCCTGATCGAGATGGGCATGCAGAGAACATGCATGACTTATGTAGAATAAACGTTCGGCATACGTATACGCGTCTTAAGCCGTCCAAACAAGAAATAAAGGGTGAGGATGTGGTCTAGCACGTACCAAGATCCTTGCAGTAGTACTGCTCACGAGCTCTACTCTTTTTCCTCATCAACAAGCAAAAAGTGTTACTCCTATGTTCTTGTTTATTACTCATGTCTAGGTACATCTGTATCTAGAAAAATCTAATACGAGTAATTCATGACGGAGGTAACATTATTGAGACAGTAATGTTTATTTTTATTGAATGCATCATTGGCGAGGTTTGACATGGTCCACCGTTGCCGTGCCCGTCAGGTGTAGACTTGGGCATTTGTCGGAGCCCGGCGCCAAACTGAAGCTCGAGCACAACCTGGCTTGACCCGAATAACATAACAATGCGTTTTTCCTATTTTCTTTTCAATATCGGGGTATATATATGTGCATTATTATAACTACATTTTTAAAAAAATAATCACATCTTTTTAGGTATTTTGGCTTTTGGGCTTGACCGTTGTGTCTAAATTTAGAGCCTGAGCCTAATTTAATCATCCGACTTTAGGTTTAAGCCGTCGTCAGGCTGCTCGAGCCTAATTTAATCATCCGACTTTACGTTTAAGGGCATGTACAATGGTGTTACATTAAGAGTGACACGTAAGATAAATGATGAGGTGGAGGAGAGAGAACTCGTAAAAAAAGTTTTGTGTTCTTTTATTTAAGAGAAGACAAGAGATAATCTCTTAGCACAATATGTCTCACCATGTTTTTAGGAATAGCTAGTTATTGAAGATAAGGCTAAGGCATGACCCATTGTAGACGTCTTTTTGTCATCTGTATATTACATGCAAGACTTAAGATAAGTCAATCTCATCAACCATTGTACATGCCCTAAGCCGTCCTCAGGTTGCATGTGCCTAGATTTATCCGGGTGAGACGCTACCTAATCCATGGAGATCTAAGCCGAGTAGATATAGTGTTTATCCCCAAAAGATATAAAGGTAAGTTGTTAGTAGCTCATGATTTCAAGCGCATCATAAGGGCATGTACAGTGGTTGATAAAATAGTTTTATCTTAGTCTTGCATATAATTTAGAGATGATAAAAAACATGTCTACAATGGATCATCTCTTAGCCTTATCTTCAATAACTAGTTATCCCTAAAAACATGATGAAACATATTGTGCTAAGAGATCATCTCTTGTCTTCTTTTAAATAAGGAGACAAGTCTTTTCTTATGATTCTCTCTTCTCCACCTCATCATTTATCCTACGTGATATTTCTAAGATAAAACCTGAAGGAAATATGCCCTAGAGGCAATAATAAAGTTGTTATTTATATTTTCTTATATCATGATAAATGTTTATTATTCGTGCTAGAATTGTATTAACCGAAAACTTAGTACATGTGTGAATACATAGACAAATAGAGTGTCCCTAGTATGCCTCTACTTGATTAGCTCGTTAATCAAAGATGGTTAAGTTTCCTAGCCATAGACATGTGTTGTCATTTGATGAACGGGATCACATCATTAGAGAACGATGTGATGGACAGGACCCATCCGTTAGCTTAGCACTATGATCGTTTAGTTTATTGTTGTTGCTTTCTTCATAACTTATACATGTTTCTATGACTATGAGATTATGCAACTCCCGAATACCGGAGGAACACTTAGTGTGCTATCAAACGTCACAACGTAACTGGGTGATTATAAAGATGCTCTACAGGTGTCTCCGATGGTGTTTGTTGAGTTGGCATACATCGAGATTAGGATTTGTCACTCCGTGTTTCGGAGAGGTATCTCTGGGCCCTCTCGGTAATGCACATCACTATAAGCCTTGCAAGCAATGTGACTAATGAGTTAGTCACGGGATGATGCATTACCGAACGAGTAAAGAGACCTGTCGGTAATGAGATTGAACTAGGTATTGAGATACGACGATCGAATATCGAGCAAGTAACATACCGATGACAAAGGGAACAACGTATGTTGTTATGTGGTTTGACCGATAAAGATCTTCGTAGAATATGTAGGAACCAATATGAGCATGCAGGTTCCGCTATTGGTTATTGACCGGAGATGAGTCTCGGTCATGTCTACATAGTTCTCGAACCCGTAGGGTCCGCACGATTAACGTTCTGTGACGATCGGTATTATGAGTTTATGTGTTTTGAGGTAGCGAAGGTTGTTCGGAGTCCCAAATGAGATCACGGACATGATTAGGAGTTTCGAAATGGTCGAGACATAAAGATTGATATATTGAAAGGTTATATTTAGACACCGGAAAGGTTTCGGGGGTCACCGGATAAATACCGGAGTACCGAGGAGTTACTGGAACCCCTCGGAAGGTCAATGGGCCTTCATGGGCCTTAGTGGAAATAGAGGACGGTAAGGGAGCTGTGGGGCGTGCCCCCTAGGCCCAAACCGAATTGGTTTAGGGCTTGGGGGCCGGCCCCATCTTTCCTTCTTCCCTACTCCTCTTTCCTTCCCCTCCTAGTTGGACTAGGAAAGGGGGAACCTACTCCTAGTAGGAGTAGGATTTCCCCCTTGGGGCGCACCCTATGAGGTCGCCGGCCCCCTCCCCTTGCTCCTTTATATACGGGGGAGGGGGCACCCCTAGGACAGACAAGTTGATTGTTTAGCCGTGTGCGGTGCCCCTCTCCACAGATTTTCACCTCGGTCATATCGTTGTAGTGCTTAGACGAAGCCATGCGTCAGTAACTTCATTATCACCGTCATCACGCCGTCGTGCTGACGAAGCTCTCCCTCGACACTCAGCTGGATCTAGAGTTCGTGGGACGTCACCGAGCTGAACGTGTGCAGATCGCGGAGGTTCCGTACTTTTGGTGCTAGGATCGGTCGATTCGTGAAGACGTACGACTACATCAACCGCGTTGTCATAATGATTCCGCTTACAGTCTACAAGGGTACGTGGATGTAACACCCCGAGAATCATGCTACAGTGATCTCACACTAATGGGGCCACGTCATCAAGTTTAACTAAGCCAAATTGCCACTCGAGAAAAATCAAAGCCAATTTCAAAATTTAAAATATAGTCAAATATAATATTTCTTGAAACAGTAAAACTAAAATGTTTGCATTATTCTAAAATTCTTCTGACCAATTGTCACGTTGAAGTCAAGATCATTTGAGTCACCAATTAACACCTAGGAAGTTATAAAGTGGTCCAACAATAAATAAGAATAGCCTTTCCAAAATAAACAAATACTTATACAATTCCAGATGCCCCCAAACTTTGTGGGACACTCCAGAATATTGCATAGTAATTGTTTGCAAAGTTTGAGTCCAAGCAAAACTCATTTGCTATGTAAACTAAATAGAAAACTAAGACAAAATGATTAACATAAAAAAAGAGAAAGGGAAATGGACAAACTTACCTATTGGACTGGGCTCTACATGCACAGTGCACAATCGGCGCAGCCCAGTCGTGTCTTCTCCTTCCTTCCTGTTCATAGGAGACCGTGGCGCGCATCTGGCCGCCATGGCCACGGATGGAGGCGTGCCGGCCATCCCACGGCTCCCCTTTCGGATAAGACCGATCCAGACACCCTGCAAACCCTAGCGCCTCCCCACTTCCCCTCCCCTCGCGCCGCTTCGCTCTCTCCCACACCTGCCCGTGTCATCGTTGCCATAGCCTCCTCCGTCCGTGTGGCCATCATCCACCTCATCGGTTCAGGTCCTCGCCCGGAGCTGCGTCTGCTTCGTCTTCGTCGACTCCGAGGAGTAGTTCGAGCAGGTCATCGCCACAGCGCCGGGATCGACCGCTTCTTCACGCTTCACTCGTCAGAGTTCTCGTCGAATTCACGTATGTCTGCTGCTACTAAGCTGCCAACGGGACCCCATGCGCCCCCTAGATGAGCTCATGGTCCTCCTCGACCTCCTCTCGCTCCTCCTCGTGCCTCGTTGGCTCGTTTTCGTCGCGGCTGAGCCGTCACCGCCATCGGACGTTGTCGTCCGAGCCACTTCCGGCCATTCTAGCTCGCACCCGTGCCACCTACGAACGCGGTGCGGTGCCCTCGTTCGAATGGCTTGAGCCGTTGCTCGATTTGGACCCCGTAGATACATTCACGTATGTCGCCGCCGCTCCTGAAGCTCGTCGCTGTCACGCGCGCGCGTGCATCCAAACGGCGACTGTGCCCGCGCTCGCTGAACCTGGCCACACTCCTCGCCGCGCCCCGCGACTAGCACTAGCCGCGCCTCCCATCCAACCCCGCCGCGTCCCGGCGCGCTCACTGCCGCTTTTCCCTCCAGCTGCGCCCCTGCTCAACCACGCTGCCGCCCGCGCCTGTGCCTGCTTGCCGCCGCTGCCCTCTCGCGCTCGGAGCTCCGCTCCCGCACCCTCGCCGCTCCTGCCGCTGCTACAGTAACTGAATGTTACTGTAGCGCTGGCTAGCTTTTGCTATTTCTACCTTCTTAGCTCTTTGGATGGCAACAAAACTATGGTCAAACAAAGTCTAACTTCGTTGAAATTAATTTGTGTTGGGAGTTCGCATGACAACCTCCAAATTATTCCATTGGACCAAATTCAAATACAGCATGGATTAAATTCTATAAAAATCGCAAAATGGTTTGTTCTGTTAACAGGGAACAGAAGTAACCCCTACCTATGTGTTCCGTGTGTGCGTGTGTGTACACAGCCACGGCTGGCTATGCAACCGGCCGACCCATGCTTTAATTAGGCTAGGATTAATTAGGGCTAGTTTAGGTAGGATGTAATTTAGTGCTAATTAGTCTATATAAACAATGACATGTGCCCCAGTTTAAATTAATTTAGCCTAAGTAATCTACACTTATGACCATGACATGTGGGCCATGCTATCCCTTTTGACTAGTCAAAAGTTGACTGGGTTGACTGCACTTTAGAAATTAACTTTCAAATTTAAAACAATTCTAAAAATTCTAGACTATTATTAAAGCTTTAGAAATTCATATAAAATAATTCGTAAGTCAGATGAAAAAGTTTTATACATGAAAGTTGCTTAGAACGACGAGACGAATCCGAATACGCAGCCCGTTCGTCCGCCACACATTCCTAGCATAGCAAACACACAACTTTCCCCCTCCGGTCCGGCTGTCCGGAAACGTGAAACACCGGGAATACTTTCCCGAATGTTTCTCCCCTTCGCCGGTAGCACCTAGTACTGCGTTAGGTCACCCTAGCACCGCATATTGCCATGTTATACTTTGTGATGCTTTGGTTGCTCTGTTATTTATTGTGTTCCCCCTTCGTTACTTCTTTCCGGTAGACCCGAGACCGCGGTTGAACCAGTGATCGACTACTTCACCTTCGGGGGTCCGTTTCTGTCTGCAGAGCAACCAGGCAAGCCCCTCCCCCCCTTTGATCACCGGATATTGCCTATTCTTCTCTCTACTGCTTGCATTAGAGTAGTGTAGCATGATACTGCTTTCCGTTAATCATATTCTGATGCATAGCCTGTCATTGTTGCTACAGTTGTTGATACCTTACCTGCAATCCTAAATGCTTAGTATAGGATGCTAGTTTATCATCAGTGACCCTACATTCTTGTCAGTCTGCCATGCTATACTATCGGGCCGTGATCACGTCGGGTGTTGATCATGGGCATATACTATACATATTACACATGATACATGTTGTGACTAAAGTCGGGTCGGCTCGTTGAGTACCCGCGGTTGATTCACGAATTGGGGGCTGAAAGGACATACTTTCCCGATGGCCCTCTGTGTGGATCTTTGTGGCGGAGCGACAGGGCAGGATGAGACCACCCAGGAGAGAGGTGGGCCTGGCCCTGGTCGGCGTTTGCAATTACTTCAAGATAACACGCTTAACGAGATTTTGGTATTTGATCTGAGTCTGGCCACTGGCCTATACGCACTAACCAACTACGCGGGAACAGTTATGGGCACTCGACGTCGTGGTATCAGCCGAAGCCTTCGTGACGTCAGCGACTGAGAGGCGCACGCCGGGTTGGACCGCGTAATGCAACTTTCTTTGTAATGGAGGTTGCTAGGTCTGCTCACCAGCCCTGTACGCAACGTGCAGGTGTGCAATGGGCGATGGGCCCAGACCCCTGCGCCATAGGATTTAGACCGGCGTGCTGACCTCTCTGTTGTGCCTAGGTAGGGCTGCGACGTGTTGATCTTCTGAGGTCGGGCATGACCCAGAAAAGTGTGTCCAGACAAAGGGGATCGAGCGTGTTAGGAAATGTGGTGCACCCCTGCGCGGAAGTTGATCTATTCGAATAGTCATGTCCCTCGGTAAAAGGACGACCCGAAGTTGTACCTTGACCTTATGACAACTAGAACCGGATATTTAATAAAACACACCCTTTCAAGTGCTAGATACAACCGGTGATCGCTCTCTAACAGGGCGACGAGGGGAGGATCACCGGGTAGGATTATGCTATGCGATGATAATTGGTGAACTTACAATCTACTCTCTTCTACATGCTGCAAGATGGAGGTTGCCAGAAGCGTAGTCTTCATAGGACTATCTATCCCCTCTTATTCTGGCATTCTGCAGTTCAGTCCACATATACTTCCCCTTTCATTGATATCCATGCATATGTAGTGTAGCTCCTTTGCTTGCGAGTACTTTGGATGAGTACTCACGGTTGCTTTGCTCCCCCTTTTCTATACCCGATTGCTGTGACCAGACGATGGAGTCCAGGAGCCAGACGCCACTGTCGATGATGACTGCTACTACTCGGGAGGTGCCTACTACTACGTGTAGGCCACTGACGATGACCAGGAGTAGTTTAGGAGGATCCCAGGCAGGAGGCATGCGTCTCTTTCGATCTGTATCCCAGTTTGTGCTAGCCTTCTTAAGGCAAACTTGTTTAACTTATGTCTGTACTCAGATATTGTTGCTTCCGCTGACTCGTCTATGATCGAGCTCTTGTATTCGAGCCCTCGAGGCCCCTGGCTTGTAATATGATGCTTGTATGACTTATTTTATTTGTAGAGTTGTGTTGTGATATCTTCCTGTGAGTCCCTGATCTTGATCGTACACGTTTGCGTGTATGATTAGTGTACGGTCGAATCGAGAGCGTCACAAGTTGGTATCAGAGCCGACTGCCTGTAGGAATCCCCCTTTCAAACTGATTGGCCGAAGTCGAGTCTAGTCACTACAAATTTTTTACTAACATGGTTGTGTGTCTTACGGGCCCACGTCGCCATTAGGAGGTATTTGGGTCTTTTACTCCTCGTCTATACTCTGGGACTCTGATCTCTCTTCTATTCGGGTGAAATGATTTTTACTAACTCTGACTCTAGGTTCTCGTAATTACTTCCTCCTGGAGAGCCCCTCACTCCAGATGATTGCTTGGAGCGCCGAAGGACTCCGACGATATTCTCTGATGTTATCCCGAGAACTTGTGCTCATTGCGATTGCAATTCCCTTCCACCATCAACCCCTATAGATAACTAGATGCGCTTGCCATTCTTACATTAGTCCCCAGTTGCTCTTGTTATTACAAGATACCCCGAAATACTCGTTGTTGTTCCAAGATTACTTTGTGCCTACTGCCTTGAAGTTCCTTGCCACCTCAATACCCCTACAGATAATTCCTCACACTTACCAAGTATCGCTCATCCCCAGTTGTTCATGTTTTTCAGAAGGTCTTCGAAATACTATTCAATCTTCCGAAAATTCTCGGCAGCTTATTGCTTTTAAAATTCTCGCTTGCTGCATTATGGTTAACCCCATAAGTAATCTTGTTGGCATCCTTTGTCAATATCATTTTGAGTCCATTGATTCAATAAGTTGCGAATGCTTGCAATCCTCAGTCGGATCCTAGAATTCATCCTTCTGGCTCAGACGTCATTTTAAACATGAGCTGGATCTCGACCAATCAAATTGCCATCGATTGTACCTCTAAGGCTATTCAACTTATCCATCCCTAATCAGAGCATTGCTTCTGATCCCTTATCTTGGAATTCATAATTCCTTTGCATTTGAGTTTTGAGTTAGTCAGTTGTTTCTATAATCTGATCTCCTTGTATTCTTTCTTCCTCTAGTTGAGTACCGATACTCACATCAGATCCCTTGAGGACCACCAGATCCGTTGTTGGATTTTATCCGACAACGTCCTTCATATTCTATCACTTTGGAAGTTCCTTCCCTGATACATAATGCCATTGGTAAATCATATTCTTTGATTTGGCCAACCATGCTTTGCTTTCGAGCTGGTGATATTTACTCTTGAAGCTTGTGGTATATGTTTCTAAGATACCCAATGGGTTGAACCTATGCCTTCCTTAGTGTGTGAACCCGAAAGGTTTCACGGGTCATACTCCTCTGGTAATTCACCATGTAGTTTTTGACACTGAAATTATTTTATTTAGAGCAGTGAATGAATGGTCATGCATTGGAGAAGAGGGAGTCGACCTTGAACTTGTGTTCATGCCCATGGAAATGATGTAGATCTTATCATTAAAGCTTCTCTTAAATTAATTATTCCCTTGGTATAAGTTCATCTTATATCTGGGATCTGGCATTTTTGCAATCGTGGTTCCGACCATGTTGTCCTTTAAATACCATTTCCTATGCAAGTTTAAGCACTTTTCTTCTACAAAGCAATACCCTAGTCCAACCTCTACTTTGATCTGTCGTCGAGTATTACCTCCTAGTATCTCGAGATTATCTTGGAACTGCATAACTTCTTGTGAGTTCTTCATCAAGTACTGCATTCTCACTGATTACAATTTTTCATGGGCTCTGAGTTATTAAACACTCGAAGACACCGATAACTGAACCGAGTCCGCTCTACGGTTCAACAACTCTTAGTAATCTTCTTAACTTGCGAGTTTGTACTCGATCACGTCATCCCAAACATGATCAGCTATATCAGTATCGTGCTGATTTTAACTATGCTACCTGGTCCTTATTTCCGGAGCACCATTTTCGTCGATGAGCTAAGCCTAAGTCGATCTTCCTTGTCTTGTCGTTTCACCTCGAACAACAAGCTTGATTCCGAGTTGGTGCCGTATTCATGGTTCCAATAATCTTTCTCTCTGCATTAGTCATGTTGCTTGATGTAGCCGTTGTTCAATCGCTTCTTCGTGGAGCCTCTCGACAAAATTAGTCATGATCATCATCAACATTCTTAGCTCTTCCAGGATATCAATTGAATTCATGATGAGAAATACCATCCTTGCCCTTGATGGTTCGTGTTATCATCGACCACTTTATTGCCTTTCATTCAACACAAACTTGTTCGTGTTTTGTGTTATACCTTGAGATCCTTGCTACCCAGCAGTTGTTCTTCTTTACCTTGGAAGTATTACCATCTTTTATGTCAAGAAAGTCGTGAGAATTTCACCACCTCTCGAAAATTCTTGGTACAAGTGATACTTATCAACATCACCATTCTTTTATTGGTCCTCATTTTGTTTCTAACCGGGATACCAACAAGTGAATGGTGATGTTTGGATTATGTACTTATAGCAACCCTATAGCTTTGAAGTTAATTGTCGATAGTTTAATCTTAGACTATTGGTTATTGAATCACCATTCTAACATTGATCATGCTCTGCTTGTCCTTGGGACGGATATACCCCTGAAATAGGTGTTTAAACACATTTTCATTCCATTGTTCTGTTTAATCAAATAATCACATTTTCCTTTCCATTGTCTCGTTTAACCTTTCTCGTGGTATATATGATCTACGCAGTAATGATTCACTGCTTGTGTAAACACCTTGGTGTACAACATTGTCAGTAAGACTGTGTTAATATTTTTGATGACATTTCGGTAACCACCGATGGACGAGAACTTTGCCTATTGATCCGCCTCTTTCAACGAGTAGGAAAATGGTTCTCTTCGTCCCTCGCCCTTGGTATCGATGTTGTTGCCGACATAACTGACAGGCTACCCTCTGACATGCCTTGCTATCGTGACCGTGCAAGATGTCAGCCCCCTTTCTAGTTTAAACCACATGGTGAGCCCATAACCCATAGTTCCACAGGATCGAAACCTAACTATCATGTACGCCCTGTTGCCAAAGTTATTCCTCGAGCCTGGCTACGTATGTAATTGACGGGTAACCTTCCTAGTGATCTATTCTGGTAACAGACACAATACTTATTCTCATTGCCCTGAAACCCTTTCACCTTCGGATTAGGCATCAAACGATTGCCTATCCGTTTGAAACTTCTCATGGTACCTTCTTACCTTGCTCTCGTTATCTTCTTAAGTTTCATTTCGAGAGTTACTTTCTGCCACCTTCCCTGCTATTATCTACCAGATCGTCAACCTTGAAGAGGTCCATTCTCCTGGAATACCCCCTTATTCTTTCGTAAGTACGATGGAGTTCCCGAAGAAAGGATGTCAACTTCATCATGATGACCTGAAGCAGAGAAATGAAGACATCAACGTAATGGGTCGGTCTCTTCGAGAAGAGCAACCAGGAACAAAAGGATCCGTTAGAATTACGTGACCACAACTTTCCCCCTTACTTCCCCCTCTTAAATCTAGAGATGAGATTTCTTGTAGTGGAGGAGATTTGTAACACCCTGAGAATCATGCTACAGTGATCTCACACTAATGGGGCCACGTCATCAAGTTTAACTAAGCCAAATTGCCACTCGAGAAAAATCAAAGCCAATTTCAAAATTTAAAATATAGTCAAATATAATATTTCTTGAAATAGTAAAACTAAAATGTTTGCATTATTCTAAAATTCTTCTGACCAATTGTCACGTTGAAGTCAACATCATTTGAGTCACCAATTAACACCTAGGAAGTTATAAAGTGGTCCAACAATAAATAAGAATAGCCTTTCCAAAATAAAAAAAATACTTATACAATTCCAAATGCCCCCAAACTTTGTGGGACACTCCAGAATATTGCACAGTAATTGTTTACAAAGTTTGAGTCCAAGCAAAAATCATTTGCTATGTAAACTAAATAGAAAAATAAGACAAAATGATTAACATAAAAAAAGAGAAAGGGAAATGGACAAACTTACCTATTGGACTGGGCTCTACGTGCATAGTGCACAATCGGCCCAGCCTAGTCGTGCCTTCTCCTTCCTTCCTGTTCACAGGAGACCGTGGCGCGCATTTGGCCGCCATGGCCGCGGATGGACGCGTGCCGGCCATCCCACGGCTCCCCTTACGGATAAGGCCGAGCCAGACACCCTGCAAACCCTAGCGCCTCCCCACTTCCCCTTCCCTCGCGTCGCTTCGCTCTCTCCCACACCTGCCCGTGTCGTCTTTGCCATAGCCTCCTCCGTCCGTGTGGCCATCATCCACCTCGTCGGTTCAAGTCCTCGCCTGGAGCTGCGTCTGCTTCGTCTTCGTCGACTCCAAGGAGTAGTTCGAGCAGGTCATCGCCACAGCACCGGGATCGACCGCTTCTTCATGCTTCGGTCGTCGGAGTTCCCGTCGAATTCACGTATGCCTGCTGCTACTAAGTTGCCAACGGGACCCCGTGCGCCCCCTAGGTGAGCTCATGGTCCTCCTCGACCTCCTCTCGCTCCCCTCGTGCCTCATTGGCTCATTTTCGTCGTGGCTGAGCCGTCACCGCCGTCGGACGTTGTCGTCCGGGCCACTTCCGGCCATTCTAGCTCGCACCCGTGACACCTACGGACGCGGTGTGGTGCCCTCTGTTACGGCATATCTCTCTCAAGGTAGTTTTGGTGATTGATGAAAACATGTTTGCGGACTAATCTTGTGCTTTGAATAATTCACAGATTCTCCCCTGGCACAAGACGCCTTCTTCCCCTCGGAGTGTATTTCAAGACGGTGTAGCTCTTTTGTTTCTTTCTCGATGGACTAGTTGCGTAGAGGGCACCGTACTATCAAGAGGGGGTCCGTTGGGGTTTTGCATGGGTGGAATCATCACATACACATCTGCTTCTCACCCTCCGAGCATTTCCTTTCCATTGAAGAGATCTCTCCTCTCTTCCTTGTCCTGTCTGGGTCTAAGCGCTAGTACCGCGCACCCAGCGGTAGTACCGCTGAGGAGCAAAGCGGCAGTACCGCTCCGCAGCGGTAGTACCGCCCTTGGCTCCATAGCAGTAGTACTGCTGGGGGCCTGGCACCTCCGCCGTGTCCTCGGCATATTTGAGAGATCCCTTCTCTCTCTCTCTCTCTCTCTCGCCCCAGCGGTAGTACCGCACTGCCTGCGGTACTACGGCCGAAGGGTCACAAGCGGCAGTACCGCTCCACAGCGGTACTACCGCCCTTGTCCCCACTGCCGTAGTACCGCTGGGTAGTCTGGCTCCTACCGCCTTGATTCGAGAGGTCTTTTTCTCGTGTCAGGTTTTGCGCCACTAGTCACGGTTGTAGTGGCGGTAGTACCGTTCCAGGAGCGGTAGTACCGCCCTACCACCGCGGTAGTACCGCAATTGGGGTCTGTTGCCTACTAAGTCTCCTCAGCGCGGCAGTACCGCGGGGTGGCGCAGCAGTACCGTCGCCTGGCGGTAGTACCGCCCCCTCTCAGCGGTAGTACCGCCCTGTGCGGGGCTGGTTGGTGGGGGGCAACGGGATTGTTGCCCCCACTATAAAAGGGAGTCCCCTTCCTCCTTCTCACCCACCTCTTCCTCCCCCAAGCTCCATTTATTGCTCAAGGTCCATTAAATACTCCAAGCTTCATTTCCGCCCGATCTATCTCTCTAGCCAATCAAATTTGTTGATTTGCTCGGGAGTGGTTGAGAAGGCCCCGATCTACACTTCCACCAAGGGATTTTCGATTCCCCCAATCATCCCTAGCGGATCTTGTTACTCTTGGGTGTTTGAGCACCCTAGACGGTTGAGGTCACCTCGGAGCCATATTCCATTGTGGTGAAGCTTCGTGGTCTTGTTGGGAGCCTCCGATTAAGTTGTGGAGTTTGCCCCAACCTTGTTTGTAAAGGTTCGGTCGCCGCCTTCAAGGGCACCAATAGTGGAATCATGGCATCTCGCATTGTGTGAGGGCGTGAGGAGAATACGATGGCCCTAGTGGCTTCTTGGGGAGCATTGTGCCTCCACACCGCTCCAACGGAGACGTACTTCCCCTCAAAAGGAAGGAACTTCGGTAACACATCCTCGTCTCCACCGGTTCCACTCTTGGTTATCTCTTACCTTTACTTGTGCAAGCTCTTTATTGTTTCTACCCTTGCTTGCTTGTATGCTTGTTGTTATTGCATCATATAGGTTGCTCACCTAGTTGCACATCTAGACAACCTACTTTGATGCAAAGTTTAATTAGGTAAAAGAAAAGCTAAAAATTGGTAGTTGCCTATTCACCCCCCCCTCTAGTCAACCATATCGATCATTTCAATTGGTATCAGAGCCTCGTCTCTTTATTAAGGACTTTACCGTCCAAAGAGTATGGTTGATACCGTAGACGGTGTGGAGGAACACTCCGGTGTGAATCCGATCTCGTCTACGGGAGATAGGGGAACTTCGGTCTCTCGTGAGGAGTTCAATGTGGCCTTGGAGATATTGAAAACCTCCATGACGACCGAAGTTGAAAGCATGTTTACTAAATTTCTTGAGGGGCTTAAACTTTCCACCGCTCCATTGAAAGTGGGTGATCCCGCCAACAAGGTGTCGGATGCTATCCCCGACAAGGGGGAAGCTAGTAGTGAAAAGGCTCCTTCTTCTAGTGGCAAGAATGGCACCGGCATCTTTGCCCATGTGGAACCACCACTTGTTTATGGTGGACCGGTTCCCTCCACTCATTTGAATCATGCCGGTCCTCCCCCTAAGATTGTGAAAAATGAGGATTTTGATTCTTGGGTTTACCGCTTTAAACATCATTTAAATCATGTGAACACTAACCTTTGGAGAATCATTGAAGAAGGTTTATATCCACATGATCCAAGCAACTTCACTCCTTGAGAAGCCGCAGACAATCAATTCAATGAGAATGCTCTCTTCATCATTCAGGATGCAATTCCACCCAAAGACCTACCTCATCTTCGTCCCTTCGCCTTGGCCAAAGATGCATGGCATTGTGTCGTGTCTCTCTACAGGGGAAGCGCAAGCATTCAACGCTCCAACTATGAAGTGGTACAAGATGAGGCCGATGAGTTTGCAATGAAGGAAGATGAAGAACCTCCTGAGCTTTATCGGAGAGTAACCAAACTCGCGGTCTCACTACGAGATCACAGGAGCAAGGATACGGATGACAATTGGATCAAGCATAAATTCCTCAAGGCAATGATGCCCTACCACAAGGCCATGTCCTCCGTCATTCGTCAAAGACCGGACTTCCACACTTTGACCTCAAGCGAAGTGTTGGATGAGTTTGTGGCCATGAACATTTTGGACAAGACCGCCGACAATGTGGTGCTCCGTTCTCAACGGGCAAAGAAGCCTAACCTTGCATTGAAGGCCAAGCTCACCATGGAAGAAGAAGAAGAGGAGAGCAACCCCGAAGATACAAAGTATGCATATCATGAACACATGGCACTTGCTTCAAGGAAATTTTGGAGCAAGAAAAACTCGAGGCCCAACTTTAGCAAAAACAACTCGAGTGGCACAAGGGGCAAGCAACGTGTAAGAACTTGCTACAATTGCGGCAACGTGAGCCATTTCGTTGCGGAATGCCCGTATGAGAAGAGGGAAGACAATGGTGGCAAACTCATCCGAAAGGACAAGGCCAAGTCGTTCCCCAACAAGAACAACTTCACCAAGAAGACTCCTCCCAAGGCCTTGGTTGTGCAAGAAGAGTACAATGAGGATGATGACGATGATGAAGATGATGAGTCGGTTGCCATGGCCTCCGTTGCCATTGCAACAATGCCACGGGTGTCTCTCTTCGACTCACCCAACGAGAGCATCACCGCCAAGTGCCTCATGGCTAAAGCCACCAACAAGGTAACCTCCAACATCAAAACTACCATCATTAATCATCCTTCCCCAACGGATAGCATTAATGAACTTGAAGGAGCTAATGTGGAGGCTAACGAGTTTGAGGCTTTTATGGGCAAACTCAAGGGAAAATCCAAGAAGCACTTTGTTGCTCGCTTGGAACAACTTGGTGAGGCCAATGACATGATCGAGGCTCACGAAGACACCATCTCTAAGATGGAAGGGCATAGTCGTGACTATGCTGATGAGATTTCGGATCTTTCCAATGCTCTTGGGGAAGAGCGTGGTCTTCGTTTGGCTCTTGAGGAGTCACACAACATTGATCATGCTAAGTTAAAGAAAGATTATGATCATGCCCTCATTGTTTCTCGTGTGCTAAATTCCGAGAAGGTCAAACTCGGGGTTGATCTTGCTAGACTCAAAGAGGAGTTTGATATACTTGACAAGGCCTTGAAGGGTATTCACGCTAGTCTCAAGGAGTCTCATGATCAACTCCAAGTGAAGCTAACTAAGGAGAAAGCAACTTTTCCTCATATGGTTTTAATTGATAATGCAAATGCTACTTACCCGTGTTGTGAGCATATACATCTTGTTGAGGAAAATGCTAAGTTGAAGGAGCAACTTGAGAGAGGTCTTGCGACTTGCATACAAGTCAAGAAGAACCTCAACGATCTCTTGATCAACCAAAAGGGAGGTGTGGCCAAGGAAGGGGTTGGGTACGTGCCCGACTCCAAGAACAAGAAGAAGAATGACAAGACCAAACGACCTCCTCCCCTCATGCAAACCTTTGTGAGGGAGGGAGAGAGTGCCCCCAAGGAGAAGAAGAAGAACAATGTCAAGAAGGGCAATGTCATCCCTCCCAACAAAGCCGGCAATTTTAATCCTTCTTATGTGTTATGCCGTGCTAGTGATGGGCATGTTTATGCCAAATTTGTTGGTTCTCTTCATGAGTACATTGAATGGTCTATTTGGGTTCCTAAGACCCTTGTTACTAACATCAAAGGACCCATTACAAAATGGGTACCTAAAACCAAGCATTGATCTCTTGTAGGTGTTTGCCTCCGGAGGTGGATCATGGTTGCTCAATAGCGGAGCAACAAATCATATGACCGGAAGCAAGGACTTGGTGGTGGACGTGCACAAAGTTCCATCTATGCCCACCAATGTCGAGTGGGGTGACGCCTCATCCTCTAAGGTATTGGGACTTGGCAAGGTGGTCATCTCTCATGATCTCACGATCGAGAAGGTCATGCTTGTTGAGTCCCTTGCATACAATTTACTTTTCGTTCATCAACTTGCAATCATGGGCTTTGCCACTTTCTTTGATATCGATACCGTGGCCCTCTTGTGGAGCAAGACTCTTAAAGTAGCTTTTGTTGGGCATGTCGAGAACGGTCTATATGTGATTAACTTTTCGGAGCGACCCACTAAGACCGCGACATGCCTAATGGCTAAAGTTGATGTGGGATGGCTTTGGCATCGCCGTTTAGCCCATGTCAATATGAGATCTTTGCAAAGTCTTCTCAAGGGGGACCATGTCCGTGGACTAACGAATGTTAGTTTTGCTAAAGATCGTGCTTGCAGTGCATGTATCGAAGGAAAACTACATGAGAAGGCTCACCCTCCCACGACTATCATTTATTCAAGGAGGCCCTTGGAGCTCCTTCACATGGATCTTTTTGGGCCCCCATCCTTCGATAGTCTTGGAGGTAGGAAGTATTGCTTGGTGATTGTGGATGACTACTCAAGGTACACATGGGTGTATTTCTTCAAGAGGAAGAGCGAGACCCAACAAACCGTCATTGACTTTGCAAATGAAGCACAACGTCAACACAATGCAAAGATCTTGACAATAAGAAGTGACAACGGCACCGAGTTCAAGAACTACACCTTGGCTGAATTTCTTAGTGATGAGGGAATCAAGCATCAGTATTCCGCACCATACACCCCTCAACAAAACGGTGTTGCGGAGAGGAAGAACCGGACGTTGATGGATGCGGCACGGACCATGATGACGGAGTTCAAGTCTCCATACAACTTTTGGGCCGAAGCCACCAACACCGCGTGTCATGCATCCAATCGGCTCTACCTCCGCAAGGGCTTGAACAAGACCCCATATGAGATACTCACCGGTAACAAGCCCAACCTCAAGTACTTCCGGGTATTCGGGTGTAAGTGTTTCATTCTTAAGAAAGGTGTTCGGTTGTCTAAATTTGAGGCTAGAGCTTATGAGGGCATATTTGTTGGTTATGCTACAAACTCTCATGCTTACCGTGTCCTCAATAAATCCACGGGACTTATTGAGGAGACGTGTAACGTGGAGTTTGATGAGAATAACGGCTCCCAAGTGGAGCAAAGTGGCACTTGTGATGTAGGTGATGAAATTCCTCCTCAAGCCGTAAGAAGAATGGGTGTTGGTTTCATCCTACCCATTGAGGAACCCCTTGTGGCCGAAGGAGAAGGACAATGCTCCACTCAACTGGAGCCATCACCAACCCAAGGCCCACACGCTTCCGAAGAACAAAGTGAAGGCCCTCAACCTCATGAACAAGACCAAGGGCAAGATCATACTCAAGACGGTGTTGACACACCAAGTGATGCCCAAGGTCAAGTTCTCTCCCCCGAGCAAGTTCAAGATCAAGAACAAGTTCATGACGGCGCTCAAGATGATCAAGTAACCGCTCCTCAACTCACCACCGAGGAGGAATTAGAGCGTCGTGCCGCCATGGTTGCTTCCAAGCTCTCCACCAAGGATCATCTCATGACGAATGTGCTTGGAAGCTTAAGAAAGGGGGTAAGCACTCGTAGACAATTAGCAAATTATTGTGAGCATCACGCGGTTGTCTCTTGTGTGGAACCCCACAAGGTCTATGAGGCGCTAGAAGATCCGGATTGGCTCAATGCCATGCACGAAGAACTCAACAACTTCGAGCGCAACAAAGTGTGGAGATTGGTGCCAAGGCCAACGGGGAACCATAATGTCATTGGAACCAAGTGGATATTCAAGAACAAGCAAGATGCCCATGGGATTATCATTCGCAACAAGGCTCGTTTGGTAGCACAAGGCTACTCCCAAGTCGAGGGTATCGACTACGGTGAAACCTTTGCTCCCGTTGCTCGTCTTGAATCCATTCGCATGTTGATTGCATATGCTTCTCATCATAACTTTAAGTTACAACAAATGGATGTGAAGAGTGCTTTTCTTAATGGTCCCATTAATGAATTGGTTTACGTCAAGCAACCCCCCGGGTTCGAGGATCCCTACTTTCCCGATCATGTGTATCAACTCGATAAGGCAATCTATGGCCTTAAACAAGCCCCACGTGCGTGGTATGGCCACCTTACCGAGTTGTTACAAGATCGTGGTTTTGAAGTTGGGCTAATCGACCCCACTCTTTTTACTAAGAAGGTCAAAGGGGAGTTGTTTGTGTGCCAATTATATGTTGATGATATTATCTTTGGTTCTCCTAACAAAGCTTTCAATGAGGAATTTGCCGCTCTCATGACCTCAAAGTTCGAGATGTCCTCCATGGGAGAGTTGAAGTTCTTTCTAGGGTTCGAAGTGAAGCAAAGAAGAGAAGGAACCTTCATCAATAAATCCAAATACACCCAAGACATGCTCAAGAGATTCAAGCTAAGTGACGTCAAGCCGGCCTCCACTCCAATGCCCACCAAGTGCCAACTTGACTTAGATCCCAATGGTAAAGTGGTGGATCAAAAGGTATATCCTTCCATGATTGGTTCCTTGCTTTACCTTTGTGCATCTAGACCGGACGTCATGTTGAGTGTGGGAATTTGTGCATGGTTTCAAGCCGCACCTAAGGAAAGTCACTATGTGGCGGTCAAACGAATCTTCCGATATTTGGCTCATACCCCAAACTTTGGCTTATGGTACCCAAGAGGATCAAACTTCAAGATTGTAGGGTACTCGGATTCCGATTGGGCGGGAGACAAAGTGGATAGGAAGTCCACTTCCGGAGGGTGCCAATTCCTTGGTTGCTCTTTGGTAAGTTGGTCTTCCAAAAAGCAAAGTTGTGTGTCTCTCTCATCCACTGAGGCGGAGTATGTCGCCGCCGGCAGTTGTTGTGCACAACTTCTATGGATGAGGCAAACTTTAAAGGATTATGGTGTCACTTGTGACAAAGTGCCTCTTTGGTGTGACAATGAAAGTGCCATCAAGATTTCTCTCAACCCAGTGCAACACTTCAAGACGAAGCATATTGAGATTCGGTATCACTTCATCCGGGATCACATTAGGCGAGGAGAGATCGAGCTCAACTATGTCAACACTCATGACAACCTTGCAGATATTTTCACGAAGCCCTTGGATGAAGTAAGATTTCGCGAGTTAAGGCATGAGCTAAATATCATTGATTCGAGCAATGTTGCTTGAACCCTTGCACACCCTACCACGCTCAATTTGTTTTCTAGTTTGGGTGTAGGCATGGACATAGGGGGAGTGTTGTTCTCTCAGTGAACTCTCCCTCCCCCCATTATGCATAAATTGATCAAGTCTTTCACTTTAGCCATTGTAGATGGCACTTGTGCTTAAAAGACGAGTTTTGGTCATGGGCCCAAGGTTAAAATCTTCGCGGTGCCATACCTTTTGACTCAAACATAGGTGGCCTCGGCCACCGCCCTCTTGTGAAGAGGTGTGTCTTGGTCGTTTGCTGGTATGTTTGCCGTTTTTTTGTCGTTTCGTCGAGCTAAGCCGTGTCTGTTTAGTTGCCGTGGTGCGCTGGGCGGTACTGCCGCTGGTGGTGCACGGTACTACCGCTCGTGAGTGGTACTACCGCCCCCAGCACGGTACTACCACTGGGGGACGAGAACAGGGGGTTAAGTCGGGGGCAGGGGGAGGTTTCTTCTCCCCCGTACCCATTCACTTCGCCCCTCTTTTCTCTTCCTCTCTCCAGCCTCCTCTCGCCGCGGGAGGGCTCCAGCAGATCTCCGTCTCCGGGGCGTCCCTCTCCATTTCCTTTGGTGGAGTCGATCCCCACCACGTCCTCTTGCCATGGATGCCGGTATTGCCCCCATTCTTTCTTTCGTTTTGTCTCCTTTTAGTTCTTGTTTCTTAGGGGCAATGGTGGTTGCATCTCTAGATTTTTGGCGAAATCTAGGCTTGAGTTGATTGGAGAAGGCAACTAGACTATCTAGATTAGAGTTTGGTAGGATTATTTTTGAATTTGGTAGGCCGATAGTGCCGGATCTGACCACGGTAGTAGGAAACCACTGTTTCACCGCCTCGTGCTTTGAAACTGCTGTTTATCCGCCTCAAGCCATACTACCGCTCCCTTTGGAGCGGTACTACCGCTTGACCTAGAGCGGTACTACCGCTCCCTTTGGGGCGGTACTACCGCGGGCAGGTCACGGTACTACCGCTGCATGCCAATTTCCATCATTCTCCTGCCTTACCTTGATCTTTTGTTGTGTTGTTGGCTTATGCTCATTCTTTCTGGTTGGTTTCACGTTGTTCTTGTGTTTGGCTCCAGGTGATGACCATTCCGAGCAGCAAGGTCGCCGTATCAACCCCGGGCATGCCACATCAAAACGCTACCGCACCTCAGAGCCTGCCGGTGGTTCCTCGAGCACCCAACCGCCTCCAGCAAGTGCTTTTGCAAGTGTTCCTCCACCTCCTCAGCAACCGAAGCGAGCCGCCAACAAGCCAAAAGGGAAGACTGTGACTGAGATGACCAACAAGGAGTTTTGGGAGAAGCATTGCCGCAACCCCTATGCGGTGGACCAAGAACCCACTTTGGTCAACCGCCCGTTCTGGAACCGTTTTCGGTTTGCCATCTACTTTGATGTGATCAAGGCCAAGAAGAATCTTTTTGTTGATGTTCGCTCCATTGACACTAATGCTATGGAGAAGGATCCGGAGTACTTTGGCGAAGCTCTTCAGATGTTCACTCAGCTGAACATTCTCAAGATCATGCAATTCAACAAGGACTTTGATGTGGATTTGGTAGCTCAATTCTATGCCACCGTCCATCTTGGGACGGATGTCGACAGGACTCTGACATGGATGACCAATGGCAAGCTGCTTTCTGTCAAGTGGAAGGCTTTCATGGAGTTACTTGATGTGGTGGATACTGGGCTTGAGACTCCTGTCGGTTTCCATCCTCACTGCAGTGCTACATCCACCCACAAGCAAGCCCTTTGGCCCTACTGCACTGTGAAGGTTCACCCAGTCACTCAGAAGAAGACCTATGAGCTGTCTCCGTATCTTGACATTCTTCATCGCATATTCCGTGAGACTCTCTTCCCTCGGATCGGGAATCTGGATATGGTCCACTCTTACCTCGTGGACATGCTCCTTTTCTGTCAGCATGAGAAGGAAGCAAGCACTGGAGAGAGCCTGGATATCTCTCATGTCATGTGGTCTGAACTTCTATCTGCCGTGTCTGAGCGCAAGTGTCCTATCTATGGTCCATTCATCATGAGGCTCATTGAGAGGGCCTGGGCACAGACTTATCCCAGACTGTTGCTGGAGACTGGAGACTTGGTGCCTCATGAGATCAAGCATCTGAGGAAGAAGGACAACTGGACAACGCCTCACACAGGAGGTCCATCTGCTACTGCTGCCACAGGGGGTCCGTCTGCTGATGCTGTTGCTGCTGCTGCCATGGGGACTGAGGGTGAGGCTGCTACAGATGATCATGAGGAGAACTTTGGCCCCTCTAGTGCAGAACCGTCATGGGCACAGAAGCTTAAGCGCAAGATGAAGAAGCTTTTCTGCATGGAGTCTCATGGTCAGTACATGACTCATGTGGCGAAGAAGCATGCCAGGACGCGCCACAAGGAGCTCATGCGTCACATGGGAGCAACAGTTGCCAGTGGGTCTGAGGGTCAGATCACTGAAGAGGAGGATTGGATTCATCAGAATTGCCACTGGACCGACTCCGATGCCGAGCAGTTTTCGACCCACAATGAAGATGCAGAGATGTGATGTTCGAGCTCTTCCACCTCCCATCACCTGGAGTCGTAGTGTCACTCTATGCCCTTTTTTTGGTGTCTCGCTGCCAAAGGGGGAGAGAGTGTAGGGATTTGCCTCTTGTGTCGTGTTTTGTGTCGTCTTGTGGTTTCTTGTGTGTTCTCTTGGTGTCCTTCTTTGGTTTGGTTTGGTGTGAGACCTAAGCTCTAGACATATGGTGTGAGACATATGCTCCTTTTCGCTACCTTATTACTTATGTCATGTCTGAGTACTGTAGTTTATTGTGAGATGCATGCTTGTCCTGTTTATTAAATTCTCTCATATATCTTGTGCTTAGTATTGTTGGACTATAAAACATAGGGGGAGTTTTATTCTGAATGTGTGGGTCGTGCCATCTCTTGGTGCACACATTCTGGGGGAGCCCGTCTATATTTTGTAGTTCTTAGCTTTCTTCATTTTATTTCTTTTCCTTGCGCAAATCCCTAGTTGTCATCAATCCACCAAAAAGGGGGAGATTGTTACGGCATATCTCTCTCAAGGTAGTTTTGGTGATTGATGACAACATGTTTGCGGACTAATCTTGTGCTTTGAATAATTCACAGATTCTTCCCTGGCACGAGACGCCTTCTTCCCCTCGGAGTGTATTTCAAGATGGTGTAGCTCTTTCGTTTCTTTCTCGGTGGACTAGTTGCGTAGAGGGCACCGTACTATTAAGAGGGGGTCCGCTGGGGTTTTTCATGGGTGGAATCATCACGTACACATCTTCTTCTCACCCTCCGAGCATTTCCTTTCCATTGAAGAGATCTCTCCTCTCTTCCTTGTCCTGTCTGGGTCTAAGCGGTAGTACCGCGCACCCAGCGGTAGTACCGCTGAGGAGCCAAGCGGCAGTACCGCTCCGCAGCGGTAGTACCGCCCTTGGCTCCACAGCAGTAGTACCGCTGGGGGCCTGGCACCTCCGCCGTGTCCTCATCATATTTGAGAGATCCCTTCTCTCTCTCTCTCTCGCCCTAGTGGTAGTACCGCACTGCCTGCGGTACTACGGCCGAAGGGTCACAAGCGGCAGTACCGCTCCACAGCGGTACTACCGCCCTTGTCCCCACTGCCGTAGTACCGCTGGGTAGTCTGGCTCCTACCACCTCGATTCGAGAGGTCTTTTTCTCGTGTCGGGTTTTGCGGCACTAGTCACGGTTGTAGTGGCGGTAGTACCGTTCCAGGAGCGGTAGTACCGCCCTACCACCGCGGTAGTACCGCAATTGGGGTCCGTTGCCTACTAAGTCTCCTCAGCGCGGCAGTACCGCGGGGTGGTGCGGCAGTACCGTCGCCTGGCGGTAGTACCGCCCCTCTCAGCGGTAGTACCGCCCTGTGCGGGGCTGGTTGGTGGGGGGCAACGGGATTGTTGCCCCCACTATAAAAGGGAGTCCCCTTCCTCCTTCTCACCCACCTCTTCCTCCCCAAGCTCCATTTATTGCTCAAGGTCCATTAAATACTCCAAGCTTCATTTCCGCCCGATCTATCTCTCTAGCCAATCAAATTTGTTGATTTGCTCGGGAGTGGTTGAGAAGGCCCTGATCTACACTTCCACCAAGGGATTTTCGATTCCCCCAATCATCCCTAGCGGATCTTGTTACTCTTGGGTGTTTGAGCACCCTAGACGGTTGAGGTCACCTCGGAGCCATATTCCATTATGGTGAAGCTTCGTGGTCTTGTTGGGAGCCTCCGATTAAGTTGTGGAGTTTGTCCCAACCTTGTTTGTAAAGGTTCGGTCGCCGCCTTCAAGGGCATCAATAGTGGAATCACGGCATCTCGCATTGTGTGAGGGCGTGAGGAGAATACGTTGGCCCTAGTGGCTTCTTGGGGAGCATTGTGCCTCCACACCGCTCCAACGGAGACGTACTTCCCCTCAAAAGGAAGGAACTTCGGTAACACATCCTCGTCTCCACCGGTTCCACTCTTGGTTATCTCTTACCTTTACATGACATATTTTTGTCAGTCTGCCATGCTATACTATCGGGCCGTGATCACGTCGGGTGTTGATCACGGGTATATACTATACATATTACACATGATACATGTTGTGACTAAAGTCGGGTCGGCTCGTTGAGTACCCGCGGTTGATTCATGAATTGGGGGCTGAAAGGACATACTTTCCCGACGGCCATCTGTGTGGATCTTTGTGGCGGAGCGACAGGGCAGTTTGAGACCACCCAGGAGAGAGGTGGGCCTGGCCCTGGTCGACGTTCGCGATTACTTCAAGATAACACGCTTAATGAGATCTTGGTATTTGATTTGAGTCTGGCCACTGGCCTATACGCACTAACCAACTACGCGGGAACAATTATGGGCACTCGACGTCGTGGTATCAGCCAGAGCCTTCGTGACGTCGGCGACTGAGCAACGCGCGCCGGGTTGGACCGTGTAACGTAACTTCCTTTGTAATGGAGGTTGCTAGGTCTGCTCACCGGCCGCGTACGCAATGTGCAGGTGTGCAATGGGCGATGGGCCCAGACCCCTGCACCATAGGATTTAGACCGACGTGTTGACCTCTCTGTTGTGCCTAGGTAGGGCTGCGATGTGTTGATCTTTCGAGGTCGGGCATGACCTAGAAAAATGTGTCCGGACAAAGGGGATCGAGCGTGTTGGGAAATATGATGCACCTCTGCAGGGAAGTTGATCTATTCGAATAGTCGTGTCCCTTGGTAAAAGGACGACCCGGAGTTGTACCTTGACCTTATGACAACTAGAACCGGATACTTAATAAAACACACCCTTCCAAGTGCCAGATACAACCGGTGATCGCTCTCTAACAGGGCGACGAGGGGAGGATCACCGGGTAGGATTATGCTATGCGATGATACTTGGTGAACTTACAATCTACTCTCTTCTACATGCTGCAAGATGGAGGTTGCCAGGAGCGTAGTCTTCATAGGACTAGCTATCCCCCTCTTATTCTGGTATTCTGCAGTTCAGTCCATATATACTTCCCTTTTCATTGATATCCATGCATATGTAGTGTAACTCCTTGCTTGCGAGTACTTTGGATGAGTACTCACGGTTGCTTTGCTCCCCTTTTTCCCCTTTTTTATACCTGATTGCTGCGACCAGACGATGGAGTTCAGGAGTCAGACGCCACTGTCGATGACGACTGCTACTACTCGGGAGGTGCCTAGTACTACGTGTAGGCCGCTGACGATGACCAGGAGTAGTTTAGGAGGATCCCAGGCAGGAGGCATGCGCCTCTTTCGATCTGTATCCCAGTTTGTGCTAGCCTTCTTAAGGCAAACTTGTCTAACTTATGTCTGTACTCAGATACTGTTGCTTCCGCTGACTCGTCTATGATCGAGCTCTTGTATTCGAGCCCTCGAGGCCCCTGGCTTGTAATATGATGCTTGTATGACTTATTTTATTTGTAGAGTTGTGTTGTGATATCTTCCTGTGCGTCCCTGATCTTAATCGTACACATTTGCGTGTATGATTAGTGTGCGATCGAATCAAGGGCGTCACAGTGGACAACACTCTTCCCTCTCATTGCTATGCATCACCTAGATAGATCTTGTGTGTGCGTAAGATTTTTTTTAAAATTACTGCGCTCCCATCAAAACCATTGTACATGCCCTAATGAGTTTTGTGCCAAGAGGAGGACCAGAGTGAGTGTTGGGCTCCACGACGGCCTGAGCACATACAACTCTAGTTATTGACAGTGGCTGGTGCTACTGTGCGACGCTTGGACACCACTTATTCTACGCCCTACTTTGTGGGCTAGGAACCAAGCACACCCTGTTGTGATAGGTTGGCCCATTTAATCTTTGATTTGTTGTATTAATTATTTGATAGATCCTAATTTGACCCACTAATGAGGTGCACTAAATTCTACAATATTTTTCTATTTAATATACTAAAGAAAATGCAAAAATATGAAAAAAAAAATTGCAAAAAATGTTTACAAAGATTCTAAACAATCTTCGTGATTTTAAAATTTTTAACAAACTTTAAAAATCTTCAAGATTTTTCAAAAAGGTTCACGATTTTCCTAGCAGAAGTATTCAGGAAGCGTTTTATAATACCATGTGTTGTAAAAAAATATTAAAACAAAAAAGGAAGACGCAAAAAAACAGATTTTTTTTACGAACAAAGATAAAAATAAACAGAAAGGAAAACTAGTCATGTGTTGGCCCATAAAAAACCAACAACAAAACCGACAAATATATCTAAAGGGAAAAAATAATGCCGCATTAGGTCGCCTAATAGGCGGAGGGAAATGGGTTGTCTTGCATTGCGACAACTATTTATTGCATTAAGTGAGACAAGTAGCAGCTCTCGCTGAAGCTTTTCCCCCCTCGTGTCGTATTGGGCCGCCCCATTCACACGCGCATAATCATAAAAAGAGCAGAGGAGGGATCAATCCCTAGCCTCTAGGAGATCGCGCGCTGCGCCAACCACTGCGCCCAAGTTCCTTTCGTGATAAGAACTAGGGCGCGTCCTACTTGAGACTACTCCAGCCGTTTTCTTCGGGATTTTTTCTCTTTTTATTATTTTTTATTTTTTATTCTTCATTTTTCTTTCAGTTTTGCATTTTGTTTCTTCTTTTTTTCTCTTATTTCTTTTGTTTCTAGTTTTGGCTTTCTTTGTTTATTATTCCAACAATTTTTCTAATACATGTCTAACATCTTTCCAATACAAATCCTACATTTTGGAATTACATGGTCAACATTTTTTCTATACATAGTTTTAACATTTTTTAAATACAAGATTAACATTTTTCTAATACATGGTCAACATTTTTCTATACATTTAAAAATAATAATACATGGTCAACATTTCTTGTATAAAGTTTTAACATTTTTTTTCAAATTCTTGATTAATAGTTTTTCAAAAAAATATTAACATGTTTTGAATAACATTTTGTCTATATAATTTAACATTTTCCAAACGTTTGATTAACATTTTGCAAACACTTGTTCAACATTTTTTTTCAAATACTTGATTAACATTTTTATGTATACATGATCAATTTTTTTTCATCATTTATTTAATACATGGTCAATATTTTTTCTATGCACATTTTAAATTTCAAAAATACTTTATTCAAGTTTTTCAAATACATGTTCAGCATATTTTCAAATGCTTGATTAACATTTTTATACAAATGATCAAAAAATCATCATTGTTTTAATAAGTGATCAACATTTTTTGTGTATAGGTTCAACATTTGTCCGAACGCTTGTTCATTATTTTTCAAATACTTGTTAATTTTTTTAATATTTATTAGACATTTTCAAATGATCGTTCAACATTTTTGAAATAATCATTCAACATTCTCGAATACTTATTCAACATTTTTCAAATGTTTTTTGTAGAGTGCTTTTTGTAATAAACATATTTAGAATATGTTTAAGGATAAACAAGAGTACAAAATAAAGGGAAAAAAGTAAAACAGGAAACAAAAATATAAAGGAAAATGAAAAATATCCCGTGGCCTGCCGCGAGCATCGGCCGGCCCATCTCGATCGCCCCTTCTTCAGTGCTTCTGAAGGCATTTCCTAAACGGCGCCCGTTGCGCCCGATACAGGCATCCACGCAAACGGGCGCACACCCCCGCGCCGTCTTGGGCCGGCACGTTGAATGCGTTGAATGTGGAGCGCAAAAATTAACGCGAGCTAGCGAGGGATCGAACACAGGATCGCTCGATTGAATGTGGAGCGCACTCACCACCAGGATAAGAATGCGTCTATGTCCACCTTGTTCTTTCTTTTCTTTTTTAATCTTTATCTAGGTCGTTAGCTGGTCAATTTCTGGGCGTTTTTTCTCTTGTTCCCTTTTCATGTTTCTTTTCTCATTTCTTTTCTTTTCTTCTTTCCTTAAATGCGCCAACTTTTTATCAAATTCGTGAATTTTTTCCAATTTCGATGAACTTTTATCAAAATCGATGAACTTATTTTCAAATGCAATGAACTTTTTTCAAATTCAATGAACTATTATCAAAATTGATGAACTTATTTTTCAAAATTTGATGAACATTTTTAAAAATCGATGAACTTATTTTCAAATTCAATGAACTTTTTTCAAATTCAATGACCTATTATCAAAATCGACGAACTTATTTTTCAAATTTGATGAGTTTTTTTCAAATTCAATGAACTTTTTATCAAATTTGTGAACTTTTTTTCAATTTCGATGAACTTTTTTCAAATTAAATGAACTTTATCGAAATCGCTGAACTTATTTTCAAATTCGGTGATCTTTTTGTCAAATTCAATGAACTTTTCTCAAATTCAATTAATATTTTTTTAAATCTATGAGCATTTTTCAAATCCGATGATTTTTTTCATATTCGATGCACTTTTTCCAAATTCGATGAACATTTTTTCCCAAATTCCATAAATCTTTTTTCCAAGTCGATGAACTTTTTTTCAAAATCGATGAACTTTTTTGCAAAATCGATGAACTTTTTTCAAAATCAATGAAAATTTTATTAAAATCGATTAAACTTTTAGAAAATTTGTGAATTTTTTAGAAAAATGGTGAACTAGTTTTCAAAATCGATGAACTTATTTTTCAGAACCAATGAACTTTTGAACCAATTTTCAGATTTTACGTTAATGTTTTCACTGAATAACGGTTAAGTAGAACTATTTCCTAGCTACAGATGAAAAGAACGTATTTGGTCTAGTGGTTCTCGTGCCGGACAGAAAGAAGTGTGAACGGGAGTTCGAAACCCAGTTTTCGCAAGTTGTCTTTCGTTTTTTCGCGTTGTTGTTTTCGGTCGAAACTCACCTGGGCCGGCCCAGTAACGTGCGCTTCGAGCGCCAGACCGCGAAACCGGCGCTGAAGGCGAGATATAGGGACGCCTCATTCTGCACGTCCTTGCAAGTCGCGGCTCCTATTTAGCGCGTTGGTCACGGGATAGCGTTGTCACGCGTACCCGAGCTGCGAGCCCTACTTCAATTGGTCCGGCCCAATTTTGGTTTTCTACCAACTGGTTTGTGGAAGTTTCCAGGGTCTTCCCTGAACCGGCCTATTTATCTCTTCTCTTTTTCTTTCGGTTTTTCTTTCTTTTTTTTCATTTTTCAAATACGCAACTTTTTTAAACTCATGAACCATTTGCAATTCATGAGGGTTTTCAAGTCTACAAGAGTTCTTTGAAATGCGAGAACAATTTTCAAACTTTGAACATTTTTTGCAATACAGAAACTATTTTTGAATGTATAAAAATTATTTTTAATGCTATGAACCTTTTTGAATCAACAAAGAGTTTTGAAAATTAGGAACAATTTTTGAAATGCACGAACTTTTTTCTAATTGATGAATATTTTTCGAATTCATGAACAAATTTAGAATCTATGAGGAATTTTCATAGGTAGGGATTTTTTGAAATAACAATAATCTTTTAATTTTTTGTACATTTTTTAATTCATAAGCATTTTATGAAATCCTGGTATTTTTCAATTTCGTAAAGATTTTTGAATTTGTGAATCGTTTCCAATTTTACGAACAGTTTATGAATTTAAGAAATATTTTGAAATCCTGAACACCTTTTTCGCATGTAAGATTCATGAACAGTTATGGAATAAAAAATAAAAAATAAAGAACAGAAACTAAAAGATAAATAGCGCCCCCCATGGTCCATCGCACTACAGGGCGGGTAGGAGCTCCGCATGCTATTCACTGCATATTTGACCACCGCTCCAGAGAGTTTGCACCTGAGCGTACATACCGAAAATTGTCAGTTGTTCATTGGTCATCGTTATGCGGCCGTAGATAAATATTTAGATACCTTCGTCGGTGGGCGCACTTCTGAACGAACAAAAATACATTAAGAAAAAATTAAAATCATGAATATTTTAGTGCATTATTTATTTCAAATGCGTTAACATTTTTTAACGTGTCAATATTTATAAAATTTCTGCTAGTTTTATAATTCGGGACATTAATATAAAATTTTGATGTAAAAAAATCATGACCATTTGATTAAATTCGTGAAGTTCTTTCTATAAATAATAAACATGCATACTATTTTGACTCTTTTTGCGGGAACTCTATATTTCCTTTTCGTTTCCTAAAAAGCAGACAACTCCAGGTGTTTTTCTTCCATGAAGCACCTATTAAGCTGGCCCACATAGACCATGCATGAGCTGTTCGCCGCTATTTTATAATTAACACGGTGAAATCCTATTCTCCGTATCCTACCTACGAGCCGCACCTGTGTCTTGCTTTACATTTGTTTTAACTGAGAAGAGTTCACATTAGATCAAAAAAGAAAAACCGAGGAGAGTTCACTCCCACCTCTTTAGGTCGTGACAAGTGGCGCGCTACATGTGTCATTTTTTCGTAGATTCGTTTATTCAAAATGTTTTATCTCTTAAATCATGTGTCTAAATTTTAAACTGTTTTCGCTGTTGAATTCCTTGCAGCAAGATATTCAAAACTAGATCCAATATTGATAGATTTTTAAAAAACTTTTTTTAATAAAAAAACTAAACCGGGACCATGGTTTTTTTCCTTTCCGAAAAAGGCACGCCCATGCCTCTCACGGATGCAAAACCATGCCTATAACGGATGAAAAAAAATAAAAACACGTTTTTTCCGTTTTACGAGAGGCACGCGGAAGAAAAAATATATAGAAAACACATTTTTTTTGTCTTTGAGAGGCACGGCCGTGCCTCTTGCGAAACCATGCCCCTCGCGGAAGCAAAACCGTGTCTCTCGTGAAAGAAAAAGAAATAGAAAACACATTTTTTTTAGTTTCCGAGAGGCGCGGCCATGCCTCGCGGAGTGTAAGTGCATCTAGTGCCACCCCTAGTTGGTTTTGGAGTATTGACGACAAACCTGGTTGAGGGACTAATGTGTTTGTGAGAATTGCAGGATAACACAGTAGAAGTCCCTCATTGATTCGGTTTTCCTACCAGAGATGACCCCTAAAAATGTATGAAGACATTGAAGTCAAAGGTGGGATGTGAAGACATTCACATTGAAGACTATGACAAGAGAAGACATCGTGTAAAGACTATGGAGCGCGAAGACTTAGTTGTTTCGTCGTTCTTTTTTCTTCTTCGTTGAGTCATAAGAACCACCGTATTGTTAAGTGGGGTCCAAGAGAACCAGTCAGAATGACTGAAGTGATGCTTAACCAAAATCCTATGTCTTCGAGCGAAGACTATGAGAACAAATCTTATCCAGAGTTGGATAAGTCAGCTTTACTTGTAGCCCAAGTAAAGTTGCCATGTGTGTTTGAAATCTGACCATTGGAACACGTGTCAGTTCCTTCGTGACCTAGGGTCATTTCGGACAAATCAGGTCGGGTTGCCTAGTGGCTATAAATAGCCCACCCCCTACAACCATAAATGGTTGGCTGCTCAGAGTTAGTGTATGGCTTTTGTCATTTGAGAGCAACCCACCTCGAAGCCTTTGAGAGAGAATTCCTTGCGAGGATAAAGCCCTAAACACCCAGAGCCAAAGAGTGTTAGACATCACTTAAATCTTCCTGTGTGTGTGATCTGAAGACTTATTACACTTGAGGACTGTGAATCCTCCAACCGGTTAGGCGTCACGTTCTGAGCATCCAAGAGTCATTGTGGATTGCCGGTGAACAAAGTTTGTGAAGGTTTAGTAGTCTGCCTTGAAGACTTACCAGAGTGATTGGGCGAGGACTGGGTGTCCTTAGCTCAAGGGGAATAAGGTAAAGACATGGTCTTCTGAGTTGAATCTTAGCCTCTCTAACCAGACGTACAGTTGTCACAGCAACTGGAACTGGTCCAACAAATCATTGCCTTCAATGAGTCACTGGTTCTATCCTTCCCATCTCTTTATTTACAGTTGGTCCTTGTGAAGTCATTGTCTGTTTGCATTATATTTTGTCTTCACTGAGTGATTGCTTGTTCTGATCGACTTCATACTATCTTCCTACCTGATCTATACTACCCAGCTACCATTAGTCGCTGTGCTTTCACTTCATTGAATACTTGACTATGGTTTTCTTAGTGTAGTCTACCTTTCGCTGCATGGTAATAGGTTTATTTTTATCGTTTGTCTTCGAAACTCCCATGTTTTGAAGACTTTCTTAAAAATCGCCTATTCACCCCCCTCTAGTCGATCACTAGCACTTTCAATTGGTATCAGAGCAAGGTACTCCCTTGTTCTGTGTGATTCGTTTTAACCACCTGGAGTTTTAGCTATGTCGACTGCAGGGATAATCAAAGTCTCCGCTGCGTGCCTAGTCTTTGATGGAACTGAATATCCCTACTGGAAGAATAAGATGCGCATGCATCTTGAAGCCATTGATGTCGACCTCTGGTATGTCGTCAAGAATGGTGTTCCCAAGGCTGGTGAAGGTGTCAGCGCTGCTGATGTCAAGAAGTTCGTTCAACTGGACTCCACTGCCAAGAACATCATCTGTGGTCATCTGACCAAAGGACAGTATGGTTGTGTGAGTGCTTTGAAAACATCTAAGCTAGTCTGGGACTAGCTCTCCAAGGTCAACGAAGGCGTCTCAACCCAGAGAGATCAAAGAATCAGTGTCCTTCGCAACCTCTTCAACCGCTTCAAGAGAAACGACAATGAGAATGTTCAGCTCACGTTTGATCGACTCACTGACATCACAAATGAACTTCAAGCCCTTGGCGCTACTGAGATCACCAAGCATGAAGTCGTCAAGACACTCCTGAGGTCACTTGACAGCTCGTTTGACACCCTAGCCCTGATGATTCAAGAACGTCCTGATTTCAAGACACTCGATCCGTCTGACATACTTGAAAGGCTCAACACACATGAGTTTCAGCTTTCTGAGAAAAGGGACATCTACGGTCCCAACTATGGGCGAACTCGTACCCTGAAGGCAAAAGTTGTCTCCTCATCTGAAGAAAAATCTGACAGTAGTTCTGATGATTCTGAAGACTGGAAAGGAGCTTGCTATGCTTGTGAAGAAGTTTCAAAAATTCACCAAGATGAAAGGCTTCAGAAAGTCTTCACGATCAAGCTCAAGGAATGATGAAGTTTCTGCTCATGACTACAAGAAGAGAACATGCCACAAGTGCAAGAAACCTGGCCACTACATCTCTGAGTGTCCGAAGTGGGACAATGAGAACAAGAAGAAGAATAAGAAGAAGAGCAAGGAGTATGATTTGATGACAAGAAGAAGAAGAAATACTCAAAGTCTTCTTCCAAGTCCTCCTCAAAGTCTTCATCACACAAGAAGAGCTCATCTGGAAAGGCTCGTGCGTTCGTTGGCAAGGAAATGGATTCAGAGGAGGAGTCCACTTCTGAGGAGGCGGAGGTGGAGTCTGAGGAGGAGTCTGATTCTAGTGTTGCAAGTCTGGCTACAGCATACGTTGCCAAGTCCATCTTCAACACTGAAGACAATGGCTTCATCACCGACGCCGATGCAAATGACAAGGACTACTCCGCTCCCACCTACTACTTCATGGCACGCGGTGCCAAGGTAAACACACGCACTACTCACTATCAAACATCCAGTGAAGATGACTCTGATTGTGGTTCCAAACCCAGCTACAAATTGCAACTGAATAACAGAAAGCTATGGAACATATTCAAAAACTGTTAGACAAAAGCGATGACCTGTTAGACGCTGAAATGACTCGATCTCAGTCCTTAATTGAAGACATAAAAAATTGTCATGTTAAGTATGAGGAACTTGAAAGTCGTCATGAAACGCTCTCAACAACTCATGAAAAGCTTTCCTATGATTATCTTCAAAGGAAGCAAGATCTTGAGAAATTGAGAGCGGCTCATGAAGATCTTCAAAAGGAAAATGAGTTACTTCGCGCCAAACAGATCAGTTCCACTCAGGAAGGATTTGAACCACCATGTCTTAAATGCATTGAGCGTGACAACGCTACTTCTGTTGTTGGATGTTCTACTGCTGCTACTATTGCAATATTTTCAACTGTTGATGTAGTAACTAACCCCTCTGCTGAGGATACCACTACTATTGCTGATGAAAATGCTAGCTTGAAGACATTGCTTGAAATAGAGATGTACAAAAGTCTCAAAGGGCATCAGACACTATGTGATGTCCTCAAAAGGCAGATCCTGAACCGAAACCCTAGGAAAGAGGGTCTTGGGTTCGAAAGAAAAATGAATACTGATGGCTCTTACTAGAAACCTGAGCAGTACCCCAAAACCACATGGGTTGCTGGAAAGGAACCTTCAGTGGATCCATCCACCCTGTCTGGCTTCACTTGTGCTAATTCCATTGTTATTGATGAATCTTTTGATGCAAACTATAAACTGTTTAAGAATCAGAATGGTGAAGTGTTTGCCAGGTATATTGGTACTAACTGCAGGAATGGGCCACCTATGAAGAAAGTCTGGGTGCCGAAAAAATGGTTGGAGAATCTTCCTGTGAATGTCGTCATGACATCACAAGTGAAGAAGACAAACCCCAGACCACAGGCTTCATACAGACAAAGGATTCACCTGAGTCGCATTAACGCAAATGTTTTGCAGGGAAACCATACTCAGGCCTATGAATATGAGCGCGTTTCATCAAACCGCCATGTTGATAAGACCAAGAACTACTCTGCTTATTCCTATGAGTACTATTGTCCACCTGCAAGACTATTTGCTAGGGCTCCAAAGCCAAAGTTCTCAGATGCTGCACTTAGACTCATTGCTTCGAAGCCACCCTTGAAGATGTGGGTGGCTAAGAAAGCTTAACTCTCTTTTGCAGGAAAGGGTCTCCAGCCAAAAATCAAATTCTTCTATAGCTATTGTTGGGGACCTTAAACATCTTGTAGGGCACAAGATCAAATGCCCAAATGGTCTTATCATGTATTTTGTTCCTGAGTCGCTTGCTACTTGCCCTATCAGTCCTAACCTGGATCTAAGCTTTCATAATCCGCTTGCTCGTCAAATGTTTATGAAGGAAATATGCCCTAGAGGCAATAATAAAGTTATTATTTATTTCCTTATTTCATGATAAATGTTTATTATTCATGCTAGAATTGTATTAACTGGAAACATAATACATGTGTGAATACATAGACAAACAAAGTGTCACTCGTATGCCTCTACTTGACTAGCTCGTTAATCGAAGATGGTTATGTTTCCTAACCATAGACATGTGTTGTCATTTGATTAACGGGATCACATCATTAGGAGAATGATGTGATTGACATGACCCATTCCATTAGCTTAGCACCCGATCGTTTAGTATGTTGCTATTGCTTTCTTCATGACTTATACATGTTCCTATGACTATGAGATTATGCAACTCCTGTTTGCCGGAGGAACACTTTGTGTGCTACCAAACGTCACAACGTAACTGGGTGATTATAAAGGAGATCTACAGGTGTCTCCAAAGGTACATGTTGGGTTGGCGTATTTCGAGATTAAGATTTATCACTCCGATTGTCGGAGAGGTATCTCTGGGCCCTCTCGGTAATGCACATCACATAAGCCTTGCAAGCATTGCAACTAATGAGTTAATTGCGAGATGATGTATTACGAAACGAGTTAAGAGACTTGCCGGTAACGAGATTGAACTAGGTATTGAGATACCAACAATCGAATCTCGGGCAAGTAACATACCGATGACAAAGGGAACAACGTATGTTGTTATGCGGTCTGACCGATAAAGATCTTCGTAGAATATGTGGGAGCCAATATGAGCATCCAGGTTCCGCTATTGGTTATTGACCGGAAACGTGTCTCGGTCATGTCTACATTGTTCTCGAACCCGTAGGGTCCGCACGCTTAAGGTTTCGATGGCAGTTATATTATGAGTTTATGAGTTTTGATGTACCGAAGGAGTTCGGAATCCCGGATGAGATCGGGGACATGACGAGGCTCGAAATGGTCGAGACGTAAAGATCGATATATTGGACGACTATATTCGGACATCGGAAAGGTTCCGAGTGATTCGGGTATTTTCGGAGGTACCAGGAAGTTACGGGAATACGAGGAAGAAGCAATGGGCCTTAATGGGCCTTACTGGGAAGGACCAGGAGGTGGCGCGTGCCCCTCCCAAGCCCAGTCCGAATTGGACAAGGGGTTTGGGGCACGTCCCCTCTCTCCCTTCCTTCCCCTCTTCCCCCCTTTCCCCCCTTCTCCTAGTTGGACTAGGAAAGGACGAAACCTACTCCAACTAGGAGTAGGAATCCTACTCCCTGGCGCGCCCCTCCTAGGGCCGGCCTCCTCCCCCTTGCTCCTTTATATACGGGGGCAGGGGGGCACCTCTAGACACACAAGTTGATCTCCAAGATCGTTCTCTTAGACGTGTGCGGTGCCCCCCTCCACCATAGTCCTCGATAATATTGTAGCGGTGCTTAGGCGAAGCCCTGCGACGGTAGAACATCAAGATCGTCACCACGCCGTCATGCTGACGGAACTCTTTCCCGACACTTTGCTGGATCGGAGTCCGGGGATCGTCATTGAGCTGAACGTGTGCTAGAACTCGGAGGTGCCGTAGTTTCGGTGCTTGATCGGTCGGGCCGTGAAGACGTACGACTACATCAACCGCATTGTGCTAACGCTTCCACTGTCAGTCTACGAGGTACATAGATCATACTCTCCCCTCTCGTTGCTATGCATCACCATGATCTTGCGTGTGCGTAGGATTTTTTTTGAAATTACTCTGTTCCCCAACAGTGGCATCCAAGCCTAGGTTTTATGCGTTGATGTTGTGCACGAGTAGAACACAAGTGAGTTTTGGGCGATATAAGTCATACTGCTTACCAGCATGTCATACTTTGGTTCGGCGGTATTGTTGGATGAAGCGGCCTGGACCGACATTATGCGTACGCTTACGCGAGACTGGTTCTATCGACGTGCTTTGCACATAGGTGGCTGGCGGGTGTCAGTTTCTCCAACTTTAGTTGAACCAAGTGTGGCTACGCCCGGTCCTTGCGAAGGTTAAAACAGCACCAACTTGACAAACTATCGTTGTGGTTTTGATGTGTAGGTAAGAACGGTTCTTGCTAAGACCGTAGCAGCCACGTAAAACTTGCAACAACAAAGTAGAGGACGTCTAACTTGTTTTTGCAGGGCATGTTGTGATATGATATGGTCAAGACGTGATGAGATATAAGTTGTTGTATGAGATGATCATGTTTTGTTGAAGTTATCGACAACTGGCAAAATCCTTATGGTTGTATCTCTATTGCATAAGATGCAAGTGCCCAATAATTGCTTTACTTTATCGCTATGCGATAGCAATAGTTGCAAGAGCAATTGTTGGCGAGACGACCATGTGACGACACATTGATATAGATCAAGAAGATGGAGATCATGGTGTCATGCCGGTGACGATATAGATCATGATAGTACTTTGGAGATAGAGATCAAAGGCGCAAGATGATGATGGCCATATCATGTCAAATATTTTGATTGCATATGATGTGTATCTTTTATACATCTTATTTTTTCTTTGTTTGACTGTAGCATTTTAAGATGATCTCTCACTAATTATCAAGAAGTGTTCTCCCTGAGTATGCACCGTTGCGAAAGTTCTTTGTGCTGAGACACCACGTGATGATCAGGTGTGATAGGCTCTACGTTCAAATACAACGGGTGCAAAACAGTTGCACACGCGGAATACCTAGGTTATACTTGACGAGCCAAGCATATACAGATATGGCCTCGGAACACGGAGACCGAAAGGTCGAGCGTGAATCATATAGTAGATATGATCAACATAGTGATGTTCACCATTGAAACTACTCCATCTCACATGATGATCGGACATGGTTTAGTTGATTTGGATCACGTGATCACTTAGAGGATTAGAGGGATGTCTATCTAAGTGGGAGTGTTGGGGAACGTAGCAGAAATTCAAAATTTTCCTACGCGTCACCAAGATCTATCTATGGAGAGACCAGCTACGAGTAGAAAGAGAGTGCATCTACATACCCTTGTAGATCGCTAAGCGGAAGCGTTCAAGTGAACGGGGTTGATGGAGTCGTACTCGTCGTGATTCAAATCACCGATGATCAAGTGCCGAACGGACGGCACCTCCGCGTTCAACACACGTACAGCCCGGTGACGTCTCCCACGCCTTGATCCAGCAAGGAGAGAGGGAGAGGTTGAGGAAGACTCCATACAACAGCAGCACAACGGCGTGGTGGTGATGGAGGAGCGTGGCAATCCAGCAGGGCTTCGCCAAGCACCATGGGAGAGGAGGAGGAGGGAGAGGGGCAGGGCTGCACCAACGAGAGATCAAATCGCGTGTTATGGGCAGCCCCATGCCTCAATATATATAGGGGGGAAGGGGGCTGCGCCCCCTTTAGGGTTTTCCCACCCCCTAGGGGCGGCGGCCAGCCCTAGATGGGTTTTGGGGTGCGGCCAAGAAGGGGGGAGGAGTCCATCCTCCCCAAGGCACCTCGGAGGTGCCTTCCCCCTTGAGGACTCTTCCCTCTAGGGTTCCCTAGGCGCATGGGCCTCTTGGGGCTGGTGCCCTTGGCCCATGTAGGCCAAGGCGCACCCCCTACAGCCCATGTGGCCCCCCGGGGCAGGTGGCCCCACCCGGTGGGCCCCCGGGACCCTTCCGGTGGTCCCGGTACAATACCGATGACCCCGAAACTTGTCCCGATGGCCGAAACAGGACTTCCTATATATAAATCTTTACCTCCGGACCATTCCGGAACTCCTTGTGACGTCCGGGATCTCATCCGGGACTCCGAACAACATTCGGTAACCACATACAAGCTTCCTTTATAACCCTAGCGTCATCGAACCTTAAGTGTGTAGACCCTACGGGTTCGGGAGACATGCAGACATGACCGAGACGATCTCCGGTCAATAACCAACAGCGGGATCTGGATACCCATGTTGGCTCCCACATGTTCCACGATGATCTCATCGGATGAACCACGATGTCAAGGACTCAATCGATCCCGTATACAATTCCCTTTGTCTATCGGTATGTTACTTGCCCGAGATTCCATCGTCGGTATCCAATACCTTGTTCAATCTCGTTACCGGCAAGTCACTTTACTCGTTCCGTAACACATCATCCCGTGATCAACTCCTTGGTCACATTGCGCATATGATGATGTCCTACCGAGTGGGCCCAGAGATACCTCTCCGTTTACACGGAGTGACAAATCCCAGTCTCGATCCGCATAAAACAATAGATACTTTCGGAGATACCTGTAGTGCACCTTTATAGTCACCCAGTTACGTTGTGACGTTTGATACACCCAAAGCACTCCTACGGTATCCAGGAGTTACACGATCTCATGTTCAAAGGAAGAGATACTTGACATTGGCAAAGCTCTAGCAAATGAACTACACGATCTTTTGTGCTAGTCTTAGGATTGGGTCTTGTCCATCACATCATTCTCCTAATGATGTGATCCCGTTATCAACGACATCCAATGTCCATAGCCAGGAAACCATGACTATCTGTTGATCACAACGAGCTAGTCAACTAGAGGCTCACTAGGGACATATTGTTGTCTATGTATTCACACGTGTATTACGATTTTCGGATAATACAGTTATAGCATGAATAAAAGACTATTATCATGAACAAAGAAATATAATAATAACTTATTTATTATTGCCTCTAGGGCATATTTCCAACAGTCTCCCACTTGCACTAGAGTCAATAATCTAGTTCACATCGCCATGTGATTAACACTCACAGGTCACATCGCCATGTGACTAATACCCAAGAGTTTACTAGAGTCAGTAGTCTAGTTCACATCACTATGTGATTAACACTCAATGAGTTTTATGTTTGATCATGTTGCTTGTGAGAGAGGTTTTAGTCAACGGGTCTGAACCTTTCAGATCCGTGTGTGCTTTACAAATCTCTATGTCATCTCCTAGATGCAGCTACCACGCTCTATTTGGAGCTATTCCAAATAACTGTTCTACTTTGAGCTATTCTAAATTATTGCTCTATTATATGTATCCGGTCTCTCTACTTAGAGCTATCCGGATAGGTGTTAAGCTTGCATTGACGTAACCTTTACGACGAACTCTTTTACCACCTCCATAATCGAGAAAATTCCTTAGTCCACTAGTTACTAAGGATAACTTTGACCGCTATCCTGTGAGCCATTCTTGGATCACTCTTGTACCCCTTGACTGACTCATGGCAAGGCACACTTCAGGTGCGGTACACAGCATAGCATACTGAAGAGCCTACGTCTTAAGCATAGGGGACGATCTTCGTCCTTTCTCTCTATTCTGCCGTGGTTGAGCTTTAAGTCTTAACTTCGTACCTTACAACTCAGGCAAGAACTCCTTCTTTGACTGGTCCATCTTGAACACCTTCAAGATCATGTCAAGGTATGTGCTCATTTGAAAGTATTATTAAGCATTTTGATCTATCCTTATAGATCTTGATGCTCAATGTTCAAGTAGCTTAATCCAGGCTTTCTATTGAAAAACACTTTCAAAATAACCCTATATGCTTTCCAGAAATTCTACATCATTTCTGATCAACATGTATTCATCAGAAATTCTATAGTGCTCCCACTCACTTCTTTGGAAATACAAGTTTCTCATAAACTTTGTACAAACCCAAAATCTTTGATCATCATCAAAGCATACATTCCAACTCCGAGATGCTCACTCCAGTCCTTAGAAGGATCGCTGGAGCTAGCATACCTTTTAGCATCCTTAGGATCGACAAAAACTTTCTGATTGTATTACATACAACCTTTCCTCACGAAAACTGGTAAGGAAACTCGTTTTGATATCCATCTGCCAGATTTCATAAATACAGCTAATGCTAACATGAATCCGACGGACTTTAAGCATCGCTACGGATGAGAAAATCTCATCGTAGTCAACTCCTTGAACTTGTGAAAAACTTTTCGCCACAAGTCGAGCTTCATGGACGGTGACATTACCATCCACGTCCGTCTTCTTCTTAAAGATCCATTTATCTTAATGGCTTTCCGATCATCGGGCAAGTCCACCAAAGTCCATGGATCCGTTCTCGGATTTTATGGCCTCGAGCCATTTATCGGAATCCGGGCCCACCATCGCTTCTCCATAGCTCGTAGGTTCATTGTTGTCCAGCAACATGACTTCCAAGACAGGATTACGTACCACTCTGAAGTAGTACGCATCCTTGTCATCCCACGAGGTTTGGTAGTGACTTGATCCGAAGTTTCATGATCAATATCATAAGCTTCCACTTCAATTGGTGTAGGTGCCACAGGAACAACTTCCTGTGCCCTGCCACACACTAGTTGAAGAGACGGTTCAATAACCTCATCAAGTCTCCACCATCCTCCCACTCAACTCTTTCGAGAGAAACCTTTCCTCGAGAAAGGACCCGATTCTAGAAACAATCCATATTGCTTTCGGATCTGAATTAGGAGGTATAGCCAACTGTTTTGGGTTTCCTATGAAGATGCATTTTATCCGCTTTGGGTTCGAGCTTATCAATCCTGAAACTTTTTCACATAAGCGTTGCAGCCCCAAACCTTTAAGAAACGACAACTTAGGTTTCTCTAAACCATAATTCATACGGTGTCATCTCATTGGAATTACGTGGTGCCCTATTTAAAGTGAATGTGGTTGTCTCTAATGCCTAACCCATGAACGATAGTGGTAATTCGATAAGAGACATCATGGTACGCACCATATCCAATAGGGTGCAACTATGATGTTCGGACACACCATCACATTATGGTGTTCCAGGCGGTATTAATTGCGAAACAATTTCCACAATGTCTTATTTGTGTGCCAAAACTCGTAACTCAGATATTCATCTCTATGATCATATCATAGACATTTTATCCTCTTGTCACAATGATCTGCTACTTCACTCTGAAATTACTTGAACCATTCAATAATTCAGACTTGTGTTTCATCAAGTAAATATACTCAACATTTACTCGAATCATCTGTGAAGTAAGAACATAATGATATTCACTGCATGCCTCAGCACTCATTCGACTGCACACATCAAAATGTGTTACTTCCAACAAGTTGTTATCTTGTTCCATCTTACTGAAAATGAGGCTTTTCAGTCATCTTGCCCATGTGGTATGATTTGCATATCTCAAGTGATTCAAAATCAAGTGAGTCCGAACGATCCATTTGCATGGAGTTTCTTCATGCATATACACCAATAGACATGGTTCGCATGTCTCAAACTTTTCAAAAACGAGTGAGTCCAAAGATCCATCAACATGGAGCTTCTTCATGCGTTTTATACCATTATGACTTTCATGGCAGTGCCACAAGTAAGTGGTACTATCATTACTATCTTATATCTTTTGGCATAAAAATGTGTATCACTACGATCGAGATTCAATAAACCATTCAGGTTTAATACTAATCTTGATGGTAGAGGGAGCGTGCGATGTTTGATCACATCAAACTTGGAAACACTTCCAACACATATTGTCAGCTCTCCTTTAGCTAGTCTCCGTTTATTCCGTAGCCTTTTATTTCGAGTTACTAACACTTAGCAACCGAACCGGTATCTTATACCCTGGTGCTACTAGGAGTACTAGTAAAGTACACATTAACATAATGTATATCCAATATACTTCTATCGACCTTGCCAGCCTTCTCATCTACCAAGTATCTAGGGTAATTCTGCTCTAGTGACTGTTCCCCTTATTACAGAAGCACTTAGTCTCGGGTTTGGGTTCAACCTTGGGTTTCTTCACTGGAGCAGCAGCTGATTTGCCGTTTCATGAAGTATCCCTTCTTGCCCTTATTGAAACTAGTGGTTTCACCAACCATCAACAATTGATGCTCCTTCTTGATTTCTACTTTCGCGGTGTCAAACATCGTGAATACCTCAAGGATCATCTTATTTATCCCTGATATGTTATAGTTCATCACGAAGCTCTTGCAGCTTGGTGGCAATGACTTTGGAGAAACATCACTATCTCATCTGGAAGATTAACTCCCACTCGATTCAAGTGATTGTTGCACTCAAACAATCTAAGCACAAGCTCAACGATTGAGCTTTTCTCCCTTAGTTTGTAGGCTAAGAAAATTGTCGGAGGTCTCATACCTCTTGACGTGGGCACGAACCTGAAATCCCAATTTCAGCCCTCGAAACATCTCATATGTTCCGCGACGTTTCGAAAACGTCTTTGGTGCTTCTACTTAAACCATTTAACCGAACTATCACGTAGTTATCAAAACGTGTATGTTCGATGTTCGAAACATCCACAAACGACGTTTGGGGTTCAGCACACTAAGCAGTGCATTAAGGACATAAGCGTTCTACTATCCGCATAATTGCTACTATCAACTTTCAACTATATTTTCTCTAGGAACATATCTAAACAGTAGAACTATAGCGTGAGCTACGACATAATTTGCAAAAGGTCTTTTGACTATGTTCAGGATAATTAAGTTCATCTTATGAACTCCCACTTAGATAGACATCCCTCTGGTCATCTAAGTGATCACATGATCCGAGTCAACTAGGCCGTGTCCGATCATCACGTGAGACGGACTAGTCTTCATCGGTGAACATCTTCATGTTGATCGTATCTACTATACGACTCATGCTCGACCTTTCGGTCTCCGTGTTCCGAGGCCATGTCTGCACATGCTAGGCTCGTCAAGTTAACCCTAAGTGTTTTCGCTGTGTAAAACTGTCTTACACCCGTTGTATGTGAACGTAAGAATCCATCACACCCGATCATCACGTGGTGCTTAGAAGCGACGAACTGTAGCAACGGTGCACAGTTAGGGGAGAACACTTCTTGAAATTTTATAAGGGATCATCTTATTTACTACCGTCGTCCTAAGTAAACAAGATGCATAATCATAATAAACATCACATGCAATTATATAGTTGTAGTGACATGATATGGCCAATATCATATAGCTCCTTTGATCTTCATCTTCGGGGCTCCATGATCATCTTGTCACCGGCATGACACCATGATCTCCATCATCATGATCTCCATCATCGTGTCTTCATGAAGTTGTCACGCCAACGACTACTTCTACTTCTATGACTAACGCGTTTAGCAATAAAGTAAAGTAGTTTACATGGCGTTCTTCAATGACACGCAGGTCATACAATAAATAAAGACAACTCCTATGGCTCCTGCCGGTTGTCATACTCATCGACATGCAAGTCGTGAATCCTATTACAAGAACATGATCAATCTCATACATCACATATATCATTCATCACATCCTTTTGGCCATATCACATCACATGGCATACCCTGCAAAAACAAGTTAGACGTCCTCTAATTGTTGTTGCATGTTTTACGTGGCTGCTATGGGTTTCTAGCAAGAACGTTTCTTACCTACGCAAGACCACAACGTGATATGCCAATTGCTATTTACCCTTCATAAGGACCCTTTTCATCGAATCCGTTCCGACTAAAGTGGGAGAGACTGGCACCCGCTAGCCACCTTATGCACCAAGTGCATGTCAATCGGTGGAACCTGTCTCACGTAAGAGTACGTGTAAGGTCGGTCCGGGCCGCTTCATCCCACAATACCGTCGAAACAAGATTGGACTAGTAACAGTAAGCATATTGAACAACATCAACGCCCACAACTACTTTGTGTTCTACTCGTGCAAAGAATCTACGCAATAGACCTAGCTCATGATGCCACTGTTGGGGAACGTAGCAGAAATTCAAAATTTTCCTACGCGTCACCAAGATCTATCTATGGAGAGACCAGCTACGAGTAGAAAGAGAGTGCATCTACATACCCTTGTAGATCACTAAGCGGAAGCGTTCAAGTGAACGGGGTTGATGGAGTCGTACTTGTCGTGATTCAAATCACCGATGATCAAGTGCCGAACGGACGGCACCTCCGCGTTCAACACACGTACAACCCGGTGACGTCTCCCACGCCTTGATCCAGCAAGGAGAGAGGGAGAGGTTGAGGAAGACTCCATCCAACAGCAGCACAACGGCATGGTGATGATGGAGGAGCGTGGCAATCCAGCAGGGCTTCACCAAGCACCATGGGAGAGGAGGAGGAGGGAGAGGGGCATGGCTGCACCAACGAGAGATCAAATCGCGTGTTATGGGCAGCCCCATGCCTCAATATATATAGGGGGAAGGGGGCTGCGCCCCCTTTAGGGTTTTCCCACCCCCTAGAGGCGGCAGCCAGCCCTAGATGGGTTTTGGGGTGCGGCCAAGAAGGGGGGAGGAGTCCATCCTCCCCAAGGCACCTCGGAGGTGCCTTCCCCCTTGAGGACTCTTCCCTCTAGGGTTCCCTAGGCGCATGGGCCTCTTGGGGCTGGTGCCCTTGGCCCATGTAGGCCAAGGCGCACCCCCTACAGCCCATGTGGCCCCCCGGGGCAGGTGGCCCCACCCGGTGGGCCCCCGGGACCCTTCCGGTGGTCCCGGTACAATACCGATGACCCCGAAACTTGTCCCGATGGCCGAAACAGGACTTCCTATATATAAATCTTTACCTCCGGACCATTCCGGAACTCCTCGTGACGTCCGGGATCTCATCCGGGACTCCGAACAACATTCGGTAACCACATACAAGCTTCCTTTATAACCCTAGCGTCATCGAACCTTAAGTGTGTAGACCCTACGGGTTCGGGAGACATGCAGACATGACCGAGACGATCTCCGGTCAATAACCAACAGCGGGATCTGGATACCCATGTTGGCTCCCACATGTTCCATGATGATCTCATCGGATGAACCACGATGTCAAGGACTCAATCGATCCCGTATACAATTCCCTTTGTCTATCGGTATGTTACTTGCCCGAGATTCCATCGTCGGTATCCAATACCTTGTTCAATCTCGTTACCGGCAAGTCACTTTACTCGTTCCGTAACACATCATCCCGTGATCAACTCCTTGGTCACATTGCGCATATGATGATGTCCTACCGAGTGGGCCCAGAGATACCTCTCCGTTTACACGGAGTGACAAATCCCAGTCTCGATCCGCATAAAACAATAGATACTTTCGGAGATACCTGTAGTGCACCTTTATAGTCACCCAGTTACGTTGTGACGTTTGATACACCCAAAGCACTCCTACGGTATCCAGGAGTTACACGATCTCATGGTCAAAGGAAGAGATACTTGACATTGGCAAAGCTCTAGCAAATGAACTACACGATCTTTTGTGCTAGTCTTAGGATTGGGTCTTGTCCATCACATCATTCTCCTAATGATGTGATCCCGTTATCAACGACATCCAATGTCCATAGCCAGGAAACCATGACTATCTGTTGATCACAACGAGCTAGTCAACTAGAGGCTCACTAGGGACATATTGTTGTCTATGTATTCACACGTGTATTACGATTTCCGGATAATACAGTTATAGCATGAATAAAAGACTATTATCATGAACAAAGAAATATAATAATAACTTATTTATTATTGCCTCTAGGGCATATTTCCAACAGGGAGTTCTTAAGTAATATGATTAATTGAACTTTAATTTATCATGAACTTAGTCCTGGTAGTATTAGCATATCTATGTTGTAGATCAATAGCCCGCGTTTAGCTCCCCTGTTTTATTTTTGATATGTTCCTAGAGAAAATTAAATTGAAAGATGTTAGTAGCAATGATGCGGATTGGATCCGTGATCTGAGGATTATCCTTATTGCTGCATAGAAGAATTATGTCCTTGATGCACCGCTAGGTGACAGACCTATTGCAGGAGCAGATGCAGACGTTATGAACGTTTGGCTAGCTCAATATGATGACTACTTGATAGTTTAGTGCACCATGCTTAACGGCTTAGAATCGGGACTTCAAAGACGTTTTGAACGTCATGGACCATATGAGATGTTCCAGGAGTTGAAGTTAATATTTCAAGCAAATACCCGAGTTGAGACATATGAAGTTTCCAACAAGTTCTATAGCTAAAAGATGGAGGAGAATCGCTCAACTAGTGAGCATGTGCTCAGATTGTCTGGGTACTACAATCGCTTGAATCAAGTGGGAGTTAATCTTCCAGATAAGATAGTGATTGACAGAATTCTCTAGTCACCATCACCAAGTTAGTAGAACTTCGTGAGGAACTATAGTATGCAAGGGATGATGAAAACAACTCCCGAGCTTTTCATGATGATGAAATCGATGAAGGTAGAAATCAAGAAAGAGCATCAAGTGTTGATGGTTGACAAGACCACTAGTTTCAAGAAAAGGGCAAAGGGAAGAAGGGGAACTTCAAGAAGAATGGCAAGCAAGTTGCTACTCAAGTGAAGAAGCCCAAATCTGATCCTAAGCCTAAGACTAAGTGCTTCTACTGCAAAGGGACTGGTCACTGGAAGCGGAACTACCCCAAGTGATTGGCAAATAAGAAGGATGGCAAAGTGAACATAAGAATATTTGATATACATGTTATTGATGTATGCTTTACTAGTGTTTATAGCAACCCTCAGTATTTGTTACTAGTTCAGTTGCTAAGATTAGTAACTCGAAATGGGAGTTGCAGAATAAACAGAGACTAGTTAAGGGTGAAGTGACGATGTGTGTTGGAAGTGGTTCCAAGATTGATATGATCATCATCACACACTCCCTATACTTTCGGGGATTAGTGTTGAACCTAAATAAGTGTTATTTGGTGTTTGCGTTGAGCATGAATATGATTTGATCATGTTTATTGTAATACAGTTATTCATTTAAGTAAGAGAATAAATTGTTGTTCTGTTTACATGAATAAAACCTTATATGGTTACACACCCAATGAAAATAGTTCGTTGGATCTCGATCGTAGTGATACACATAATCATAATATTGAAACCAAAAGATGCAAAGTTAATAATGATAGTGCAACTTATTTGTGGCACTGCCGTTTAGGTCATATTGGTGTAAAGCGCATGAAGAAACTCCATGCTGATGGGCTTTTGGAATCACTTGATTATGAATCAGTTGATGCTTGCGAACCATGCCTCATGGGCAAGATGACTAAGACTCCGTTCTTTGGAACAATGGAGCAAGCAACATATTTGTTGGAAATCATACATACTGATGTATGTGGTCCGATGAATATTGAGGCTCGCGACAGGTATCATTATTTTTTGATCTTCACAGATGATTTGAGCAGATATGAGTATATCTACTTGATGAAACATAAGTCTGAAACATTTGAAAAGTTCAAAGAATTTCAGAGTGAAGTGGAAAATCATCGTAACAAGAAAATAAAGTTTCTACGATCTGATCCTGGAGAAGAATATTTGAGTTACGAGTTTGGTCTTCAGTTAAAACAATGTGAAATAGTTTCACTACTCACGCCACCTGGAACACCACAGCATAATGGTGTGTCCGAACGTTGTAACTGTACTTTATTGGATATAGTGCAACCTATGATGTTTCTTACCGATTTACCACTATCGTTTTTGGGGTTATGCATTAAAGACAGATGCATTCACGTTTAAAAGGGCACCATCTAAGTCCGTTGAGACGACACTATCTGAACTGTGGTTTCGCAAGAAACCAAAAGTTGTCGTTTCTTAAAGTTTGGGATTGTGATGCTTATACGAAAAAGTTTCATCCCGAGAAGCTCAAACCCAAATTGGAGAAATATGTCTTCATAGGATACCCAAAGGAGACTGTTGGGTACACCTTCTATCATAGATCCGAAGGCAAGACATTCGTTGCTAAGAATGGATCCTTTCTAGAGAAGGAGTTTCTCTCGAAAGAAGTGAGTGGGAGGAAAGTAGAACTTGATAAGGTAATTGTACCTTCTCCCTTATTGGAAAGTAGTTCATCACAGAAATCTGTTCCTGTGACTACTACACCAATTAGTGAGGAAGCTAATGATGATGATCATGTAACTTCAGATCAAGTTACTACCGAATCTCGTAGGTTAATCGGAGTGAGATCCGCACCAGAGTGGTACGGTAATCTTGTTCTGGAGGTCATGCTACTTGACCATGACGAACCTACGAACTATGAGGAAGTGATGATGAGCCCAGATTCCGCAAAATGGCTTGAGGCCATGAAATCTGAGATAGGATCCATGTATGAGAACAAAGTATGGACTTTGGTTGACTTGCCCGTTGTTCAGCAAGCCATTGAGATTAAATGGATCTTCAAGAGGAAGACGGACGCTGATAGTAGTGTTACTATCTACAAAGCTAGAATTGTCGCAAAAGGTTTTCGACAAGTTCAAGGGATTGATTACGATGAGACCTTCTCACCCGTAGCGATGCTTAAGTCTGTCCAAATCATGTTAGCAATTACCGCATTTCATGATTATGAAATTTGGCAAATGGATAAACAAAATTGCATTCCTTAATGGATTTATTAAAGAAGAGTTGTATATGATGCAACCAGAAGGTTTTGTCAATCCTAAAGATGTTAACAAAATGTGCAAGCTCCAGCGATCCATCTATGGACTGGTGCAAGCATCTCGGAGTTGGAATATATGCTTTGATAAGTTGATCAAAGCATATAGTTTTATACAGACTTGCAGTGAAGCCTGTATTTACAAGAAAGTGAGTGGGAGCACTACAGCATTTCTGATAAGTATATGTGAAAGACATATTGTTGATCGAAGATAATGTAGAATTATTCTGCAAAGCATAAAGAAATGTTTGAAAGAAGTTTTTCAAAGAAAGACCTCGGTGAAGCTGCTTACATATTGAGCATCGAGATCTATAGAGATAGATCAAGACGCTTGATAAGTTTTTTCAATGAGTACATACCTTGACAAGATTTTGAAGTAGTTCAAAATGGAACAGTAAAAGAAAGAGTTCTTGCCTGTGTTACAAGGTGTGAAATTGAGTAAGACTCAAAGCCCGACCACGGCAGAAGATAGAAAGAGAATGGAAGTCATTCCCTATGCCTCAGCCATAGATTCTATAAAGTATGTCATGCTGTGTACTAGATCTATTGTATACCTTACACTGTTTTTCGCAAGGGAGTACAATATTGATCTAGGAGTAGATCACTGGACAGCGGTCAAAATTATCCTTAGTGGAATAAGGATATGTTTCTCGATTATGGACATGACAAAAAGGTTCGTCATAAAGGGTTACGTCGATGCAAATTTTGACACTGATCTAGATCACTCTAAGTCTCGATCTAGATACATACTGAAAGTGGGAGCAATTAGCTAGAGTAGCTCCATGCAGAGCATTGTTGACATAGAAATTTGCAAAATACTTATGGATCTGAATGTGGCAGACCCGTTGACTAAACTTCTCTCACAAGCAAAACATGATCACACCTTAGTACTCTTTGGGTGTTAATCACATAAACAATGTCAACTAGATTACTGACTCTAGTAAACCCTTTGGGTATAGGTCACATGACGATGTGAACTATGGGTGTTAATCACATGGTGATGTGAACTATTAGTGTTGAATCACATGGCGATGTGAACTAGATTATTGACTCTAGTGCAAGTGGGATACTGAAGGAAATATGCCCTAGAGGCAATAATAAAGTTATTATTTATTTCCTTATTTCATGATAAATGTTTATTATTCATGCTAGAATTGTATTAACCGGAAACATAATACATGTGTGAATACATAGACAAACAAAGTGTCACTAGTATGCCTCTACTTGACTAGCTCGTTAATCGAAGATGGTTATGTTTCCTAACCATAGACATGTGTTGTCATTTGATTAACGGGATCACATCATTAGGAGAATGATGTGATTGACATGACCCATTCCATTAGCTTAGCACCCGATCGTTTAGTATGTTGCTATTGCTTTCTTCATGACTTATACATGTTCCTATGACTATGAGATTATGCAACTCCCATTTGCCGGAGGAACACTTTGTGTGCTACCAAACGTCACAACGTAACTGGGTGATTATAAAGGAGCTCTACAGGTGTCTCCAAAGGTACATGTTGGGTTGGTGTATTTCAAGATTAGGATTTGTCACTCCGATTGTCGGAGAGGTATCTCTGGGCCCTCTCGGTAATGCACATCACATAAGCCTTGCAAGCATTGCAACTAATGAGTTAGTTGCGAGATGATGTATTACGAAACGAGTAAAGAGACTTGCCGGTAACGAGATTGAACTAGGTATTGAGATACCGACAATCGAATCTCGGGCAAGTAACATACCGATGACAAAGGGAACAACGTATGTTGTTATGTGGCCTGACCGATAAAGATCTTCGTAGAATATGTGGGAGCCAATATGAGCATCTAGGTTCCGCTATTGGTTATTGACCGGAAACGTGTCTCGGTCATGTCTACATTGTTCTCGAACCCGTAGGGTCCGCACGCTTAAGGTTTCGATGGCAGTTATATTATGAGTTTTGATGTACCAAAGGAGTTCAGAGTCCCGGATGAGATCGGGGACATGACGAGGAGTCTCGAAATGGCCGAGACGTAAATATCGATATATTGGACGACTATATTCGGACATCAGAAAGGTTCCGAGTGATTCGGGTATTTTCGGAGGTACCGGGAAGTTACGGGAATACGAGGAAGAAGCAATGGGCCTTAATGGGCCTTAGTGGGAAGGACCAGGAGGTGGCGCACGCCCCTCCCAAGCCCAGTCCGAATTGGACAAGGGGTTTGGGGCGCGGCCCCTCTCTCCCTTCCTTCCCCTCTTCCCCCCTTTCCCCCTTCTCCTAGTTGGACTAGGAAAGGAGGAAACCTACTCCAACTAGGAGTAGGAATCCTACTCCCTGGCGCGCCCCTCCTAGGGCCGGCCTCCTCCCCCTTGCTCCTTTATATACGGGGGCAGGGGGGCACCTCTAGACACACAAGTTGATCTCCAAGATCGTTCTCTTAGCCGTGTGCGGTGCCCCCCTCCACCATAGTCCTCGATAATATTGTAGTGGTGCTTAGGCGAAGCCCTGCGATGGTAGAACATCAAGATCGTCACCACGTCGTCGTGCTGACGGAACTCTTCCCTGACACTTTGCTGGATTGGAGTCCGGGGATCGTCATCGAGCTGAACGTGTGCTAGAGCTCGGAGGTGTCGTAGTTTCGGTGCTTGATCGGTCGGGCCGTGAAGACGTACGACTACATCAACCGCGTTGTGCTAACGCTTCCGCTGTCGGTCTACGAGGGTACGTAGATCACACTCTCCCCTCTCGTTGCTATGCATCACCATGATCTTGCGTGTGCGTAGATTTTTTTTTTGAAATTACTCCGTTCCCCAACAGTTTATGCTTCACAATTCTCTTCGTGAAGCCTATCCCCCTAACTGCACTGTAGGGTATGACACCAGCTGCTTCAGAATGGATTATTGATAGTGGGTGTACTAATCACATGACTGGCAAGCGAAGTCTTGTCATGGACTCAACGCTACGTCCATCTGACAAGAGTCACATCACATTTGCTGATACTGGTAAAAGCAAGGTATTGGGTCTAGGTAGTGTTGCAATCTCAAGGGATCAACACATGGATAAAGTAATGCTTGTTGAATCCCTTGGTTTCAACTTAATGTCTGTCTCAATGCTTTGCGATTTAAACATGATTGTGATATTTGGAAAATATCATTGCCTTGTTCTAATGGAATCTGACAAGTCTCTAGTCTTTGAACGGTATCGGAAAGATGATTTGTATGTGGTAGATTTCTCAATAGGACCACAACTTGTCGTATGTCTTCTAGCAAAAGCTTCAGAATGTTGGCTCTGGCATCAGAGGCTAGGGCATGCTGGCATGAGGAACTTGCACACTCTTGCTAAGAAGAAGCATATCATAGGCATCAAGGGCGTCAAGTTCAAGAAGGATCACTTATGCGGTGCCTGTGAAGCTGGAAAGATGACGAGGGCCAAGAATCCCTCGAAGACGATCATGACAACGACTCAACCCTTCGAACTGCTACACATGGACCTCGTTGGCCCCACTCACTACTCAACTCTTACTACTACTGCTTGTCTCTATGGTTTCATCATTGTTGATGATTATTCAAGATATACATTGTCGGAGTAATGGGCCACGGGTAGGCCAACCCGAGCCCCATAACCTTTCAAGACATCGGGGCAGGCTGCGCCCCTCAAGACCACAGGGCGAAGAGCCGCCTCCTGGGGAGTCTACGGCAAGGCGGCCGACTGCCCGCTCACGGCCGAGTCCCAGGGGCGACTTCCAAAGAAACCGGCTTTGGGGAGTCGGCCGACGACTCCAACAAACCGTGACCTCATCGAAGGAGATGGGGCAGGGGTGTGGCTACAATGAAGCCCACTCCCCGCCCCTTACCAAGGGCAGGCATGGTTACAGCACGCCGTACTTGGGAAGATCTCCCTGCGGCATGGCACTGTTGCCCGGCCGGCCCTGACATCAGCACCACTATACCGGGTCCTGCACCCACGACGGCTTGTCTGTACGGCTTGGGGGCAGCGGGGCCCACCAGTCAGCGAGACCTCGGGAGACGGCGGGAGAACCACCAGTCGGACCCGTCGGGAGTCGGCCCGGGGGAGTCGGCCGAGCCCTCCCCCGGGGCCCACGCGCCATTAATCAAGAAGAGATGGGGAGTGGCCACAGTGATCGCCCGCCAGGCGCCGGGGCTGTTGCCACGACCCCATGACCAAGCTTGCGTCATCAGGAGCACAGCTACAGTGATCAGCAGCCGGCAAGACCCGCCCGCTGCGGACGCGGCCTGTCGGCTCCGTACCAGACCAGTCGGCGGGGCCCACCAGTCGGCGGGGCCCACCAGTCGGCGGAGAAGTCGGAGGTCGGAGGCACTGACGGCTGGGCCCGCGCCCAGTCGAATTACCATTGTACCCCTGGAGGGTACGCCTATATAAACCCCCCAGGGCACCCATGCAAAGGGTTGGATCCCAGTAGTTCTATACCATACCAGATAGAAGGAGAGAGCTGGCCTTGCCCTCTCCTACCACCAGACACAACTCAAGGAGCAACCGTGTAAACACTTGACCATAGTGATCATGCGGAGACCCCGCAGAGCAGCAGTAGGGGTATTATCTCCCCGGAGAGCCCCGAAGCTGGGTAAGATTCGCCGGCGTGCATGTCTTCGCCTCATCCCGTTTCCAGGCACCAGCGACGTTCTACTCGCCCCCACCATGATAAGCCATCCGTTGGCATATGTCGCACCAAATCCCCGACATTTGGCGCCCACCGTGGGGCATGGTGCACCGCCGTCCGGAGATCTGTTCTGGACGGGAACCCTTTTCCTCCCTGGCGAGCACAGCCAGCCAGGCATGCCAGACGAAGTTTGCATCGACGCGCTGCGCGGCGTTGAGATCGCCTGCGCAGCCAGCTCCTTGGCCGAACTTGTCGGCGAGGTCCGCCTCTCCGACGAACCCGCGTCCGACGCAGGCGCAGGCGGCCCCGAAAACCTTCTCGTGGGCCTGCTCGATCAACTCCACGTTTCCGGCGAGCCCGCCGTAGACTTGGAGTCCATAGGCTCCACCGACCCGATGCTGGTCGACTCCGACACCGCGTCGGTCGACGCGTTCCCCACCAACGTGGTGGTCTACGATGAACCTCTCCCCCACGCGGAGAGCGACGGAAGCACCGTCACTGAGGTGCTGGTCATTAGTCATGACGGGTTCCCTGGCGGAGGGGCGCCCGACTCACTCGGCGCGGCGCTGCAAGACCTAGCTGCGCCCATTCCGGAAGATGCTGACGCAGAGACGTTAGAAGCGCGCCGCCTTCAGCTTGTTGAAGGCGCGAAGAAGCTGGCCAGCATGAGACGCTTGTCAGAAGCTTACCAGCGGGAGATGGATCGCACTGTTGGCGGCTCGCCGGCCCCGGCAGGGCCCAGCCGCCTTGGCGCGGTTCAGCAGCGCAGCGTAGCCATCGCCAGCCTATTTGGGGCTAGCCGCCCCGTGTATGCCACGCCAGCGGAGAACATCCGAGCCGCCCAGGCAGCGGCGGATGAGCTGGACAATTTCGAGGGCGAAGAGCGCCGCCTCATGATGGAGCGAGTCCAGCGGCTCCTCGACGTGGCCGCCGCGCAGAACGAGGCCGGCTGCCGCACGGAGGCGCCGCAGTGGCCAAACAACGACCCGCACCGAGATCAAGGCGCGACATCTCGGACGCCAACTGGCGGTGCCCGAGGAAGAAAGGACAAGGAGCCGACTGTCAGCCTCAGTCGGACTCGGATTACCATAGAGTGCGACCGAGACGGCCGCCCGAGAGCAGTGGAACGACGGGACGACTGTCCGCCTCCCCCTCTCCGCAAGGAGAGGCGAGTCTCTCCGCCGCCTGTTGACCATCCGACTCTCGGTGACCGCCTTGGCCGCCGAGAAGGAGTTGGAGAGAATGACGCCCGCCACCGGATCGACCGACTTCATCGGTCCCTGGCGCTGGAAGAAGAAGATGAGCTGGGTCCGCCTTGTTTCGGGCCCCGCATTCGGGACGAGCCCTTTCCCAGAGGGTTCACGCTCCCAAGAGACATGCCCAAGTATACCGGCTCCGTGAAGCCGGAAGACTAGCTAGTCGACTACTCCACGGCTGTCAGCATAGCAAACAGCAACAAATGTGTCGCCGTAAAGTACGTTCCGCTCATGCTCCAAGGCACAGCCCGGACATGGCTGAACAGCCTAAAGCCCCGCAGCATCAATAGCTGGGTCGACTTCACTGAAGCATTCGTCCGCAACTTCACCAGCACGTACAAGCGTCCTCCCAAGCCTCGTCAGCTCTCCTTGTGCGGGCAGGGTCCTGACGAGTTGACTCGCGACTACCTCACGCGTTGGGCTGAGCTCCGGAACTCCTGCGAGGGCATGCACGAGGTGCAGGCCATCGAGTACTTCACAGCCGGGTGCCGAGAAGGCACCCTCCTCAAGCACAAGCTCCTCTGCGACGAGCCAGAAACCCTCGACGAGCTGCTAATCATAGCGGACAAGTACGCTACGGCTGACTCGTCCATGAAGACGGAAATTCAAATCAGCACGACTGGCAAAGTAGCTCCTCAGGCTGCAAGAACTCCAGCGGCAGACGCCGGCCGGCGACAACAGCAGGGCGACAACAAGCGCAAGGCCCCGCAGCCGGCTTCCAGTAGCCGGCAGCTCGCGACCATTGAAGCCCAGCAGCCAGAAGAGCAGCCTCCGCCCAAGCGACAGAAAGGCGGCAAGCCGAACTGGTTGCCGGCCTTCTCCTATGAGCAGACCTTGGATGGACCTTGCAAGTTCCACAGCGGCGCGAAGCCGTCGAATCACACCATCCGGAAGTGCCACTGGCTCACCAGGATCGCCAAGGGAGACGGCCTCCTGCCACCCCCGCCTGCTGGGCAGCCGCCTCCGCCTCCGCTCCAGCAGCCGGCAGTCAGGCCAGTTGGCGCAGTACAAGACGAATACCATGAAGAGCACGGAGCCTACGTAGTGTTCACCAGTGTGGCTGATGATCGATGCAGCAGGCGGCTGCAGCGACAAGAGGTGAACGCAGTAGCCTCAGAGATGCCAAAGTTCATGCACTGGTCTGAGAGGCCCATCCTCTGGAGCAGGGCTGACCACCCAGAAGTGATGTCGAGTCCGGGCTCCTACGCCTTGGTCCTGGACGCCACTTTTGCCACAGACAAACGGGCCGTGCGTTTCTTGCGAGTTCTGATAGATGGGGGCAGCAACATCAATATCCTGTACAAGGACACCATGGAGAAGTTAGGAATCAAGCAGAGACAGCTTCAGAACAGCCGGACTGTGTTCCACGGCATTGTTCCTAGGCTTTCCTGCTCACCAATCGGCAAGATCCTGATTGACGTCCTCTTTGGGGACAAAGATCACTTCCGAAGAGAGTCTGTTTGGTTTGAGGTAGTGGACCTTGAGAGCCCATACCATGCGCTACTTGGCCGGCCCGCCTTGGCCAAGCTCATGGCGGTCCCCCACTACGCCTACCTCAAGATGAAGATGCCCAGTTCCAGGGGAATTCTGACTATGGCCGGCGACTACCAGAAGTCGTCCGCTTGCGCGGCCGAGAGCAGTGGTGAAGAAGGAAAAGCAAGGAACACTGTTGGAAGACCTCAAGGAGACCTTTGAGAACCTGCGCCGGTTCCAGATCAAGCTCAACCCCGAGAAGTGTGTCTTCGGAGTACCAGCCGGCCAGCTGCTAGGTTTCCTGGTCTCTGAACGCGGCATAGAATGCAATCCAGTAAAAATCAAGGCCATCGAGAGAATGGAGGTACCCAACCGACTGCTGGATGTGTAGAAGTTCACCGGCTGCTTGGCGTCCATCAGCCGATTCATCAGTCGGCTGGGTGAGAAAGCTCTCCCCTTATACCAACTCATGAAGAAGACCACTTTTTTCGAGTGGAACCATAAGGCGGACGAAGCTTTCCACCAGTTGAAGAAGACGCTGACTACTCCACCCGTCCTGGCGGCTCCGACTCCCAAGGAACCTATGCTCCTGTACATCGCCGCCACCAGCTGAGTAGTCAGCACAGTCATTATAGTAGAGCGCAAGGAGGAAGGCAAGGCGCTACCTGTCCAGAGACCAGTATATTACCTGAGCGAGGTACTGTCGACCTCCAAGCAGAACTACCCTCACTACCAGAAGATGTGCTATGGCGTGCACTTTGCTGCCAAGAAATTGAAGCCTTACTTTCAAGAGCATCCAATCACAGTGGTCTGCACGGCTCCACTTGCCGAGATCATCGATAGCCGAGATGCCTCTGGTCGAGTGGCCAAGTGGGCCATAGAGCTGGCTCCATACACCATCTACTACCAGCCCCGCACCGCTATCAAATCACAAGCACTGGCCGACTTCCTCGTCGATTGGGCCGAGACCCAGTACCTGCCTCCAGCGCCTGACTCCACCCATTGGCGGATGCACTTCGACGGCTCCAAGTTGCGCATCGGCTTGGGAGATGGCATCGTCCTCACCTCTCCCAAAGGCGACAAGCTCAAATATGCACTGCAAATCCATTTTGCCGCCTCCAACAACGTGGCCGAGTACGAGGCGCTCATTCCCGGGCTCCAGCTTGCCAAAGAACTTGGCATCCGCCGGATCTTGTGTTATGGCGACTCGGACTTAGTGGTCCAGCAGTCATCTGGCGACTGGGACGCGAAAGACGCAAACATGGTGAGCTACCGTTTCCTCGTGCAGCAACTCAGCGGGTATTTCAAAGGGTGCGAGTTCCTCCATGTGCCAAGAAACGACAACGACCAAACAGACGCCTTGGCACGAATCGGCTCTACCCGCCAAGCAATACCATCTGGCGTCGCCCTTCAACGCCTCCTCAAGCCGTCTGCCAAGCCTTCACCAGAATCAGACTCCATTTTTGTGCCGGCTCCTCCCGAAGACGGCGGGTCGGACTCCAGAGCTCCGGCAGTCGGAACGGGGACTTTGGCGGGCAACTCCAAAGCTGCCACAGTCGAGCCCGGCCCGGGGACTGCGGTGACGGACTCGAAGATTCCAGAACTCGGCCCAAGGACCGAGCCAGTCGGCCTGGGGACTTCATCAGCCCAGCAAGCGGCTGTTGACTCCAGCCCACCGCCTCCCAGCCCAGCCGCCCTCATCCAAGTCGCAGTTCTAGTAGTCGAAGAAATAGCAGCACCCTCATGGGCCCAGCCCATCCTCAAATTCTTGGTGAACAAAGAGCTACCAACTAATGAGACCTCAGCTCGGTAAGTACAACGCCGGGCGGCAGCCTATACCATAATCAACAGAGAGCTGGTCAGGCATAGCGTCACTGGTGTCTACCAGCGGTGCGTAGAGCTAGAGCAAGGCCAGGCGATCCTCAAAGACATCCATCAAGGCGAATGCGGCCACCATGCGGCTTCAAGAGCACTCGTCGCCAAAGCTTTTCGGCACGGTTTCTTTTGGCCGACTGCCTTGAAAGAGGCCAAGGAGTTGGTCCAAAAATGCAAAGGGTGCCAGAAGTTTAGCTCCAAGCCGCACCAGCCGGCTTCCGCGCTCAAGACCATCCCCATTGCTTGGCCTTTCGCAGTTTGGGGTCTAGACATGGTGGGACCATTCAAGACAGCACGAGGTGGTCTAACTCACCTACTTGTCGCAGTGGACAAGTTCACCAAGTGGGTGGAAGTGAAGCCAATTAAGAAACTGAATGGTCCGACTGCCGTGACCTTTATCATCGATATCACAATTTGGTACGGCATACCACACAGCATCATCACCGACAACGACACTAATTTTGCCAAAGGCGCCTTGGCCCGTTTCTGCGCAACACAGGGCATCCGACTGGACCTAGCGTCCGTCGCCCACCCGCAGTCAAACGGCCAAGTGGAGCGAGCAAACGGCCTCATCCTGTCCGGCATCAAGCCTCGGTTGATCGAGCCTCTGGAGCGCTCGGCTAGCTGCTGGCTCAACGAGCTGCCAGCCGTCCTCTGGAGTCTGCGCACGACTCCAAACAAGTCAACCGGCTTCACGCCCTTCTTCCTCGTCTACGGTGCCGAAGCCGTCATCCCAACGGACATAGAGTTCGACTCCCCACGAGTCACCATGTACACCAAGGAGGAAGCAGAAGAAGCACGACAAGACGACGTCGATTTGCTGAAAGAGGGCCGGCTGTTGGCACTCAGCCGGTCCAGCATCTACCAGCAGAGCCTGCGCTGATACCACAACAGGAAGGTCATGCCAAGATCTTTCCAAGAAGGCGACCTTGTGCTCCAGCTGATCCAGCGAACAGCCGGCCAGCACAAGTTGTCGCCTCCTTGGGAAGGCCCTTTCATCATCAGCAAAGTACTAGGCAACGATTCCTACTACCTGATCGACGCTCAGAAGCCCCGAGCATGCAAGAGGGACGACTCCGGCAAGGAGACAGAGCGGCCATGGAATGCAAATCTTCTCCGAAGATTTTACAGTTGATGCAGTATGTACCACGCTACCTTTTGTATTAAAGTACCAAGACTTCGGGGCCCCCGAGACGAGCTCGGGGACTGCCCTCTTTTGTCTGTATGATAAAAATTATGCCTACAAGTATGTTACTCTTTGTCATGCCGCTTGGCACCGGGCTCGACAAGTCGGCCCGGGGACTTGCCGCCTTGCACTATGAAATGCTTCCTGCAGCCGGACAAGTAGTGTGTAACACCTAAGCCGTCTTCTGTTAGAAGCTGCAGCTCGCAGAGCGACTGTACGGTGGGCAGAGGTAAGGTAGAATGGGTGCTCGCACGAAAAATGGCTAAGGACTCAAAGCGTAAAACATAGCTCAAGACAGCTTCCAGCCTTTCTCGCAAACCGACTCTCGGACAGTCGGATTGTCGTTTTCTATCCAACTTGCTCAAACAATCTTGAAATTGGCTAAGTACTTGCTTTCCCAAAGTAGCCTAGCACTTGATCCAGCAACAGTCCGCAGAGCGGCTGTCCGATTGGCAAGACAGGTAACTAAGAGAAAGCGGCAAAGGAAAACAGCCAAAAGAACAATGAGCAAGAAAATATATATATATATATATATATATATATATATATATATATATATATATATATACAGAAAATACATCCTACCATTAGGTGGTAGTTACCTTCACCTCAGTCGCCGTTTGATTGCTTTTAGATCTGTGCGTTTTTTAACGGGTTGTGGGCACGTAAAATGGGATATTTTCTCCACCCGGAATTGTTGTCTCTATCCTTCCGATTTTTCTGGAGCTGCACCGTATATCTAGATAGAGGAGCGCAACAAATCTTCTCCTCATCTTTTTTTTAGCTATCTTCATTTCTCTCCGACGAAATCAAAAGGTACACCAAATTTACTAGATTGGACGCATCATCAATTATCAATAGCACAACGAGGTATGCAATGACTTCCCATAATTCCCAAGCATGCATCATGGAATTTGATATTTTTTATCCAGATTTCATACGTATTCATCATCATAATTTCTTCTTTTATATAGCCATTGCATCCGTTGGGTCCTCTCCTCTTCACGCATCAATTTTCTACATGGAGTGTTGGCCTGCGTCATGATCAGAACTGTCGAGACGCAAGAACTGTCAAGTGGCTGCTCTCTAGCACCACGGCTGTTGTGACAACTGATGACATACGGTCGACACATGCCTATTTCTGGTGCGGCGCCGACGAAGACAGCATAACTGATAGCTGACTGCCACGGCCGACGGCATCGCCGTCCACCGGTCCACGGCTGCTGTCTGTCTTCTCCGGAACGGCGACAACAAATTAAAACAACGTGACCGATGGGTGATTACCATGATACGGTGGCAACGACAACAACGGCAAGTCGGCAACCATGGCTGCTGCGCATTGCAGATGCCTGCCTGTTCCGGTACAGCGGCGACGAAGAACATGTGGCTGCACGTAGAAGAATGACGTCGGCGTCGGTAACGAAGACAACATGTGGCTGCACGTAGAAGAATGACGTCAGTGGTGGCGACGATGTACGTTTGAGGACATGGTCGCATCTTGGTTTAAAAGAAGTTGTGTACGATCGTCCAAATCTTAGCTTCAAGAATCAGTGAAATGATAGATAAACTACTTGTACTGTTGTACTCTATAAATGTGATACATACTCCATACTCCAGTCTCTGGTTAAATGTGCATACTCCATACTACATAGATACTCCATACTATGTATACACCACTTAAAGAAAAGGAAGCATGTGTATATATACAACTTGTTTTCATATGATACTCCATACTACATATTCTAAGCAACAGTGCAAACTCTATACTACAAAAATGGAGTATCTATGCCACTGGAAGTATATATTAAATGAACATTACATAAGCCATTGGAAGTATACATATACCCAAATATATACTTTTTCCAAACTATATATACTCCTCAGTACATACCATATACTCCTCTCAATTCCATACTATGTACTCCATACTATTACCACACTATATACTCCTTTCAACTCCACACTATATATACATATACTCCATGCTACATACTATATACTCATCGCTCCAAAAAAATTCAAACTCCATGATATACTATTTTCCAAACAATATACTATGTACTATTTTCCAAACAATATACTATGTACTCTTTTCCAAAATAGTATGTAGTTCTACATAGTTGAGTCAGAAGTATACAAGAGATTCCTAAAAAGAAAAAAAGAAATGTTTGGGCCAGCACGTTCAACTTATAAATATCTTATCTATTCACGGTGATGCACTCGGCTGGCCAAGGAAATAGCAGGTTGTTGAACTAACTCACACCATTTATTTAATTATTTAATTAGATGTTAGTTAGCAGCCGGCTATTGGATTCTTTGGCGTCCACCAACCCGTTTGGTTTAGAGATAAGAAGGGACACGTGGAGCACAAACAACTAGGGGGTAACTACCATTGCTTGTA
>NC_041382.1:593744963-593789550 GCF_002162155.2 Triticum dicoccoides | reverse complement strand
ATAACATAGGCCCTTGGCCGAATTGTCAAGTAGAGGGGTCAAAATACACCCCGCGGGTAGAATTGTGCGAATTAACAAGTTCTTCAAAAGACTACTGAAGCAGATAAAACAAAAGACACAGCGGCAGCTTAGGAGGCGGCAGACGGATTCGAGGGGTCGGAGGAGGCACCGGCGTCAGGCGTCGAGGCGGTCGGCCGGCTAGTCTCGGCTTGATCGCCTCCGGCAGCAGTCGGGTCGGTCGCACGCGGCTCGTTGCTGGAGGTGCGGTCGGGCTGAGGCTGGCCGTCTACTCCGTCTTCTGGTGCCTCCACCTCGTCCTCCTCCTCGATGCTGGAGCCAATCACCTCCGCCGAGTCTTCGCCGTAGTCTGGGTTCATCCCAAACCACTCCAGCGGTACCTCCTCGCCGTCTTCAGACCGCTCGGGGACGAAGATGCTCGTGTCGGTGTACTCGACGATCGCTGCAGCACGCTTGACGAGGGCGTCTTCCACAGCCGCCAGCTCCGGCTGGGCCTCCGACCGGAGCGTGGCCAACCGGTCTAGATCCAGCCCCGGGTACCACGCCTTGACGAACTCCAAGGCCCGGCGCGCTCCAGCCCAGGCCGAAGAGCCCTTCCAGGCCTCAAGGCGACCAGTCGCGACCTCCAACCAGTTGGCCGTTAGGCTGGGGGTGCGTGGAGCCTCCATATCCGGCCAAAGGGCAGAAATCGCCTGGGCACCGACGTGCTAAAGCCGGCGCAGCATCCGGTGAGCCGGCCGGAGGTGAGCCTCGATGCTCAAGATGTGCTCATCAAGAGTTCGGGGGGCATCAGCAGCGATTTCCGCGCCCTTCGCTCTCCGACTTTCATGATCGGCCTCGATGGCTTGGATAGCGGCATGCGACTGCCCAGGGAAGAAGTCTGCAAAAGACACGAAGAAACGAAAAAGCAAGTCAAAAACCAGGAGTTGGCACGATCTAAGTCGGCAGCTCGAAGAAAGAAAATAAAGAGACTCACCATCAACGATGTCTTCAATCTCGTGGAAGCCGGAGGACAGCAACGCCTCCTTGTCAGACCAGGAGGAGCGCTCGCTCGTGAACTCGGTCGAGAGGGCAGTTTCCGTCTCCTCCGCCTCCCTCTGCGACTTTGCAAGCAGCTCCTTCTGCTCTGCCAACTGAGTGGCCAGCAGATCGCGCTTTATGGCGAGCCTGCTGCACTCCTCCCCTTTGGCGAGCAGGACGGAGTTGGCTTCGCTCAGCTGCTGTTGAAGAGCAGCGTTGGCTCCTGAAGAAAAGGAAGAAAGACAACAGTCGTCAATAAAGTAGGTCGCTAGGGAGATCCGGCCCGACTGCTCAGCAGTCGGCCCGAATCTCGGGGACTACAGCCCACGGGTGCACTAGCGCGCCCCCACAGAGAAGAAAAAAGAGGGAAGGACTTACTCCAGCTCTCCGCCAAGTCGGTGGTCCGCTTGCCCAGCTCTTCAACATTACGGTTGAAGGCAGTGACGCGGAGGTTGTGGTAATCCTGCAACAAGCATTTCAGACAAAGTTAGTACCCAGAAGCTCATCAATTGGAGTTCCGGGCCGCCTGCTCAGCAGCCGGCCCGAAACTCGGGGACTACACCCAGTGGGTGCGCTGGCACGCCCCCACAGAGAGGAACAAGAAAAAACATACCCGGACGGCTGCCCGCGACACTAAGAACGCCTTTGTGCAACTCTGGAGGGCACCGCCCTCAGCGTGGAGCTTCGCCTGGACGTTCAGGAGCGCCCGGTTCAGCGGCCCTGTGCCGCCTCCTCGCACCCACCCAACAGGTGCGGCGCTCGTCGCTTCGGCGTCTGGAGCCGCCGAGCTGGCGGTGCCGGCTTCCAGGGGGCGGGGTGCCGAAGTCGCCTTCTCCAGACGATGGCGCGCTGGCGAGCCGACCTGGAGGAGTAGCCTCGCCACGGCCTCGTCTTTGGTCGGCGGCACCGGAGGGTCCGCTGGCTGCTCGCCTTGCACGCCTTCAGACGGCGGCGGAGGCGGCGGCGGAATGTTCGCGCTCGGAGTAGAGGGCTCGCCGCCTTCCCTCTCCTCGACGAGGTTCTCCCCGCCGGCTTCTCCAGTCTACCCCGTGAACTCCGGGGGCGGCGGCGCAGAGTTCAGCGGGGTAGCAAGCAAGGCCGACTGGCGGCGTGCGGCTTCCTCAGCCTGCTGCTTCGCTGTGGCGGCGGCTTCGGCCTCTGCTAGTTTTTTCTTAGCGGAGGCCTCCGCCCTGTCGGCCTCCGCCTTCTCCAGGCGGAGGGCTTCTTCTTCGTTGCGCTTCTCCTGCGCATTTCGCTCCGTCGCCTCCCGGAGGTCGGCAGCGGGGTCTATCCATCGAGTGGTGGCGGGCATCTCCGCTGACCCCGTGACGGAGGCGGCGGCGACCCGCTCAAGAGAGAGGGGAGCCCTGAAGAAAGAGGGGCGAGCAGAGATTCAGACAAAACACAAAGAAAGAATAAACTTTGAAGACAAAATACTTATGCAGAGACCAACGGCGGCTTCTTCACTTCCTTACGGAAGCGGATGGCCTTCGCGGCTGCCTCGTCCCGCCGGGTCGCCGCAGCCGAGCCCTTGGGCTTCTTCGGCCGGCTGCCGAACAAAGTTGGCACAGCCCGATGCTTCTTCCCACCGCCTGGAGCGCCCGACGCGGCAGAAGAGCCCGCGCCCGGCTGGCTGGCTCCTGGCCGATGGCGAGGGGCGACTCCTCCCTCGGCGTCGTCTTCAGGCCAGTCGGCGAAGGTAGCCGAGGGCCTGAAGTTGCCTGTCGTACCTCCTCCTTCCTCGGTGTCGTCTTCCAGAGCCGCCGCCCCTAGATCGGGGTTGTCGACGTCACTCTCCGCCCGGTCGGCGACGAACTCACGGGCCGGCCCCGAGGTGCCGACTGGTGGGTGAAGAAGGGGATTCTAACCAAAGCCGACTGATCAGAACAAAACTCGGCAAGAAGAAGACAATCCAAAGAAAGAAAAGAAAGGTGACTCACCACGGGCGGTGGGTTGGCGCGGGAGTATGGCTCCTTGCCGAATCGCCAGTCCTCCGGGAGCCTGCTGTCCGAGAGGTAGTTCATCATAAGGGACACCTCTTTGTGAGGCATGTCCTTGGTGCACATCCGACTCGGGTCGCGGCCCCCGCTCATCTGGCATATCATTTGAGGGCGGCCTTGGAGTGGGAGAACTCGGTGCGAGACGAAGGCGGCCAGCAGGTCCGGACCAGTCAGACCCTCTGACTGCGTCAGCACTCGGAGTCGCGTGATGGTGCCAGCTCCCGCAGGCGTCAGCGACCTGGCCCGGTACGACCAGTTGGGCAGTCTGCCAGCCGGCGGGCCGGCTTCGAAAGCCGGCAGATTGACCCAGTCGCCCCTCGTGGCGACGTTCCTGACGTAGAAGTAGGACCTCTGCCACATCTTCACCGACTTCAGCAGCGAGATGGAGGGGAAGTGGTTGTCGGCTCCTATCCTTCGCACGGTGATGAAGGCGCCGCACTGAGACGGCACGCGCGCGGCCTGGGTGCCGACCTTGGAGAAGAAGAACTCCCCCAGAGCTCGAGGGTGGGGAGGACTCCGAGGAAGCCTTCGCACAGAGCCACGAAGGCGGACAGCAGCACCACTGTGTTGGGGGTGAGGTGGTGCGGCTGGAGGCCGTAGAACTCCATGAACGACCGAAAAAAGCTGCTCCCCGGTAGCCCCAGCCCGCGCAGGCAGTGCGAGCGGAAGATGACCCGCTCGCCCTCCTGCGGGGCGGGGGAAATCTCCCCCGTCGGCGCAAGATGCACCTGCACGCGATCTTCGCCGGGAAGCCGATGGGTCCGGCGGAGGAACTCGATATGGTCTTCGTGGACTTCGGAGCCGTCCCAGGTGCCGGAGCGCACTGGGGGAGGCGCGCAGCAGAGGAAGAACTCATCGCGAGCTGTCACCGCAGTGTTCGCCGGAGCTTGGGCGTGCGGCGGAGCGAAGAAGAGAAGAGGAAGCAGGAGAGCGAGGAGCTGCGAGGAGGAAGAAAGCAAGGGGTAGTGGGAAGGAGGGGCGCGCGTGCCCCCCTCTTCCCCCTACTTATAGCCCCGTGGGCTGCGAAGCCGAGGGGGCGGACGTGGGGATTTACTGCGCCCGCAACCCCACGACCCCCACGATCCACGTAAAGTAACTGTGCGCAGTAACTTCACGGGAATCCCAATCGTCCACCGGGGCCACAGCGGATCCGCTCGGGCGCCGAGGCGCGGTAGTGGCGGGCCCCACCTACGGGCCCGTCCCGTCGCGCGCGTGGGCTGGCAGGACGGCCTGGCCACATGCCCTCGCGCGACAGGACAAGAACGGGCGGCGGCCTGGAAGCTTAGCTAGCACGCCACTTGAAATCCCGCCGCGACGTTCGAACTACTGAGCAAGTCGGAATTGAGTGAGTCCGAGTTGGGTGAGTCTGAATCCTTCTAGTCAGCCCGGCAGAAGTCAATCAAGACCATGTGTTGAGCACCCGGAAAGAGAAACTGCTGAGGCTTCTCGGCCGATCGTCCGCGGCGCCTCACCAGCTTCGGGGACTACTGTCGGAGTAATGGGCCACTGGTAGGCCAACCCGAGCCCCATAACCTTTCAAGACATCGGGGCAGGCTGCGCCCCTCAAGACCACAGGGCGAAGAGCCGCCTCCTGGGGAGTCTACGGCAAGGCGGCCGATTGCCCGCTCACGGCCGAGTCCCAGGGGCGACTTCCAAAGAAGCCGGCTTTGGGGAGTCGGCCGGCGACTCCAACAAACCATGACCTCATTGAAGGGGACGGGGCAGGAGCGTGGCTACAATGAAGCCCACTCCCCGCCCCTTACCAAGGGCAGGCATGGCTATAGCACACCGTACTTGGGAAGATCTCCCTACGACATGGCACTGTTGCCCGGCCGGCCCTGACATCAGCACCACTGTACCGGGTCCTGCGCCCACGACGGCTTGTCTGTACGGCCCGGGGGCAGCGGGGCCCACCAGTCAGCGAGACCTCGGGAGACGGTGGGAGAACCACCAGTCGGACCCGTCGGGAGTCGGCCCGGGGGAGTCGGCCGAGCCCTCCCCCGGGGCCCACGCGCCATTAATCAAGAAGAGATGGGGAGTGGCCACAGTGATCGCCCGCCAGGCGGCGGGGCTGTTGCCACGACCCCATGACCAAGCTTGCGTCATCAAGAGCACGGCTACAGTGATCAGCAGCCGGCCGCGGCGGACGCGGCCTGTCGGCTCCGTACCAGACTAGTCGGCGGGGCCCACCAGTCGGCAGGCCCCAGCAGTCGATGGAGAAGTCGGAGGTCGGAGGCACTGACGGCTGGGCCCGCTCCCAGTCGAATTACCATTGTACCCCTGGGGGGTAGGCCTATATAAACCCCCAAGGGCACCCATGCAAAGGGTTGGATCCCAGTAGTTCTATACCATACCAAATAGGAGAGAGCTGGCCTTGCCCTCTCCTACCACCAGACATAGCTCAAGGAGCAACCGTGTAAACACTTGACCATAGTGATCATGCGGAGACCCCGCAGAGCAGCAGTAGGGGTATTATCTCCCCGGATGTCACATCCCTAGTTCTGACAATGCCTAGTGCATGCATTAGAGTGTTGCACCATGTTTAAATGTCATTTAAATTTGAAATGGGGATTGTTGAAACCCTAGCACCAAATGAAATTTAACTAGGTTCAATAAAAATATTTTCAATAACCCAGAATGCCCTTTGGAAATGTTCATAATTTCTGTTAAAGGTGAAAACCTCTTCCAAAAATGATGAACATATTTATAGGCTATTCCTGGATTTTTGAATTAAATTATATAGTATTTGCATTTGGGCATTTAATTGCTAATAATATTTTAAATGCTCAAATAATCACAAACTGAAATGTTTACTGTTGGAAATATTCCAAACAGTGGCCACAGTCAGTTGCATGATTTTTGGAAATGCTCTGGCATTTTTAATAAATCCAAACACAATAACAGAAAATAGAAAACAGTAACTAAAATAGAAATAAAAGAGAGGAGAGAAACCTTACCTGGCCTCACCCGTGCAGCCCACCAGCCGGCCCAGCTTCCCCCCCTGGCCGGCCCAGCCCACCCGCGCCTTCCCTGTCGTCTTCCTCCTCGGACAGAAGGACGAGGGCGTGTGCCCGACGCTCGCCGGCACGCGCGCGCGCCACCTCCCCCCCTGCTGGCCACCTCCTGCTTCCCCCGGACTCCCTCGATGCCCCGGACGAAGCCACGCAGCTGCCCCGCACCGCTCTCACTCTCCCTCGCCCTCCTCTTCTCCCCCTGCTCTCTCTCCCTCTCACCCGAGAACCACCGCCGCCGCCGACGGGCATCACCGTAGCCACTGGCCTCCCCTCGCCTCCCCGACCCGCTTCCGAGCTCCGCCACAACCCCCTCCACCTCCTCGTTGAGCTACGGACCTCCCGGACATGCTGCAACGCCGCCACCATCGCCGTTTCCGTCGCCGGCCACCGAAGTTCGCCGCGGTCAATTCGCCACCTCCGCCGCCTCCCCGAGACCACCGAGCTGCTCATCGACCTCGCTGTGAGCTCCTCTTCCATTTCCCCTTCTCCCCGCGCTCGTTCCCGCACTCCAGCCGCCTTCTCACCGGAGCCGATTGCTCCTCGCCGCCGGTCATGGCGCTGCCGTGGCCAGGGTCACCCCAGCTAGCGCCCGAGCACGTTACCGAGTTCGCCGCCCTCCCAGGAGCCCACAGAGCCTTTCCGTTTCCCCTCTAGTGCACCGCAGCTCCGCGTTCGACCTTGGCCGAACTCCGGCGGCCACCTAGGTCGACGCCGGCGCCGATTCCGGCCGCCCCGACCCCAACCGACTCCACAGGAAGACGCGGCGCCCTCCCAGCTACCCGTAGAGCCTCTCCGCCGCCCGAATGGTCGCCGGAGGAGCGATCCCGAAGCCCTCCGCCGTGCCTGTTGCCGCCGGAGTTGAGCCGCCGGCCTGTTTGGGCCATTTGACCGGGGTTTGACCTTCCCTGTGTCACTGACATGCGGGACCAGCCCGCCTAATTAATCTAGGTTAGTTTAAGTTAAAACGCTAACTAACCCAGTTAGTTAGGTTAGTCACTGACACGGAGGACCCACTGGTCAGTTTGACCTGGGCTGCCCGTTGACTCGCTTACGTCATGCTGACGTAGTGCTGACGCAGTAAATTCATTTTCTGGAATTATTTTAATTCTAAATATCCAGGAAATTTCAGAAAATGCCTAAAACTTCTAAAAATCATAGAAAATTAACCGTAACTCCAAATTAAATAATTTATATATGAAAAATTATCAAAAAAATTCAAGGAATCCATCTGTACCATTTTCATGCATGTTAGAACAACTTATAGGTGCTGTTTAGCACAAATCAATTAAATGGCATTTGAATAATCACATATGGAGTTTGAATTTGAATCTTGGATTCAAACCAACTTCATTTAATCTGGTTTTAGGTGCATTAGCCCAAAACACATTCATATTGCCATGTCATAGCATGCATCATATTGTGCATTGCATTGATTGTGTTTCTTCTGTGTTTGCCGGTGTTGTTCCCCCTCGGTAGACGTTGTATCGACGATGTGATCGTTGACACTGATGAAGACTCAATGCTATCTTCAGAAGTGCCAGGCAAGCAAAACCCCCTTGTTCATTCCGATACAATCCTACTCTCTCGCTCCTGCTCTCTTTTACTGCATTAGGACAACACCGATTCATCTGTTACTTGCTGCGGTAGCTGAACCCCTTTATCCTCTGCATGACCTGTCATTCCACAGTAAATAGATGAAACCCACTAGCATGAGTAGGAGTTGTTTGAGCCCTGTTGTGCCTACTCATTCATGCTTGTTTGTCATGCCTGCTACTGCTTAGAGTTGAGTCGGGTCTGATTCATCGGGGATGAATCAGAGGTGTGTGAACATGTCCTACGGTGTGTGAGCTAAGCGTGTGAACACGATTTGGTAAAGGTGGCGGTGAGAGGCCATGTAGGAGTACATGGTGGGTTGTCTCATTGCAGCCGTCCTCAGGAACTGAGTTCTGTGTTTGTGATCCATGATTCAGCTACTACCACGCATTGGGCCCGAAACCAATGGACCCTCTCGGCTTCTTAATCACCCTTGTCCTTTGTCCAGGAGTTGCAAGTAGTTTCTGGTGTTTGTAGTATGCTGGAGGCCGTGGACAGCGCTGACCGTAGGGGTGGGCTGTGATGCGGTAGGCACGTGGCCGGGTAAACCGGGCGCCCGTTTGGTGTCACGGAACCCTGTTCACATCGTTTGGGGCTGTGAGCGAAACTCCGGCCGGATCTCCTCATGGATGGAACCCGAATAGGCGATAAACCTGGACTAGAGACTTGAGTGTTTAGGCAGGCCGTGGCCGACAACCACGTTGGGCTTCCGCTTGAAGGTTGCCGAGTACATGTCGTGTAAACGGCGGTAAGTGGTGAGAGCGTGTGTGAAGAAGTACACCCCTGCAGGGTTAATATGATCTATTCGAATAGCCGTGTCCGCGGAAAAGGACTTCTGGGTTGCTTATATCAGTTCATAGACAAGTGAAAGTGGATACTCTAAAATACGCAAGATAAGCGTGAGTGCTATGGATGGCGTTCTCGTAGGGAGACGGGAGCGGATCCATAGTGGTGTATTGATATGGTGAATATGTGGACTCGTGTGCGCCACCTCAAAAGAGTCGCTTGCAGTCGTAGTTTAGGATAGCCACCGAGTCAAGCTGGCTTGCTGCAGTTAAACCCCACCATCCCCTTTGTTGATAATGATGCATATGTAGTTAGTTCTGATGTAAGTCTTGCTGGGTACATTTGTACTCACGTTTTCCTATTTTATGTTTTGCAGAGAGACTTCGGTCTCACTAGTAGTTTCGCGTGGACTTCGACGTTTAGCTTGTTACCTCAGCTACGATCTTGTGCCCTCGGCAGGATCTGGTAGATAGTCAGGCTTCTCAGCCTTTTTCATTTATAGATGTCTGTACTCAGACATGATAGCTTCCGCTTGTGCTTGATTTGTATGCTCTGAATGTTGGGTCATGAGACCCATGTTTGTAATATCTCGCTCCTCGGAGCCTAATGAATAAATACTTGATTTGTAGAGTCATGTTGTGATGCCATGTTGTATTTGCACATATCGAGCATATTGTGTGTATGTTATTGAAATGCTTGGTATGTGTGGGATCTGACCATCTAGTTGTTTATCTTTAGTAGCCTCTCTTACCGGGAAATGTCTCCTAGTGTTTCCACTGAGCCATGGTAGCTTGCTACTGCTCCGGAACACTTAGGCTGGCCGGCATGTGTCCTTCTTCGTTCTTGTGTCTGTCCCTTCGGGGAAATGTCACGCGATGAATACCGGAGTCCTGCTAGCCCAGTGCTACAGCCTGGATTCACTCGCTGATGACCGACACGTTCGATGCTGGGTCATGGATGCCTGTCCCTGTAAGTCTGTACCACTTTGGGTTTACGACTAGTCATGTCAGCCCGGGCTCCTTATCATATGGATGCTAGCGACACTATCATATACGTGAGCCAAAAGGCGCAAACGGTCCCGGGCAAAGGTAAGGCGACACCCGTGGGGATACCGTGCGTGAGGCCGCAAAGTGATATGAGGTGCTACAGGCTAGATCGATGTGACATCAAGTCGGGGTCCTGACAGCGTTGGTATCAGAGCTTGACTGCCTGTAGGATTACCAAGCCAAACTGGTCGAAGTTGAGTCTAGAAAATTCTTTAGTTATATAAGGGAATTGATTGTGGGATGGAACGTAAGGCTCTTTTACTCCTTATACCTCATGCCCTTCTGATCTGAGTTATCTTATCTTTCCTGCGGGGATTAAGAACTAGGCTATCTCTTCTTTCTATTAGGATCACGTGTTACTAATCAGTAGACTTATAAGATTGTTGGATTTAAGTCTCAGTTCAGTTCCTACTACTTCCGTATGTTAATTGTTGATCTCGGAACCTTGATATTGTGCTTCTGAGTGGTTATGCCACCAATTTTGTGAATGTCTCAAACCTTTTCTGAGCATTTACAGCCGTTATGTTGTCCGAGTCATTCCAGGTTTCTAAATAGTCTGATGCATTTGCAAAATCCTCTCCCTCTGGTTTCGATGTTCCTTTATGCCAGCTCAATCACACTAATTGTTGAGTTGAGGTATTCTATTGCCTTGACATTATGTTGGAATAATTATTATGACCCTAGGTGTCTCAGGGGATCATCTAGTAATTTAGCCATGATTTGTGTTCCCAGTGTGATGATTCTGGCCATCATTCTCGAAAGCATCCCGTGATGCTACTTAGTAGTAGGTATTCTATTCCTGGGTTCTTGAACCCGAGATTCACTCTACTTACTTCATGTTGATAGTAATTGCTAGCGCCTTTAGGATATTAGTAACCTTTGCGATAGTCCTTGAAGTCCGTGGTATCTTCTTCTTCCAGATACCATGAACTACTTATGGCAGAAGTTCCTCGTTGAACTGAAATATCACAACAGTATTATTTTTGATGAGTTCTCCATTATATATTGTGGCTCTGCCAGTTCTACCTTTCTGCATGGGTTATCCGGAAGAAATATGTTGAACTTGGTTCGACATACTAATCTATGCATCCACAACTCAGAAAATTATATGTTCCTTTGAGTTGTTCTCTTTAGTTGCATTCTGACCTTCGTCTATCAATTGATAGTCAAGGGTACGCATGCATTCGTTTACCGATGCCTAGTACCCTTGTGGTCCGTCAAGCCATTCTGTCCCGAATGACTAGGAGAAACAAACTCCAGTACCTCATCCATATCTAGGATTGGGTCAAAGTAGTTGTGTTCCGCAGATCAAGTTACAATCCAGCTTCTGGTCTGCTCTACCCTGAAGTATTACCTTCTTTATGACAGGAATTTCATGAGAATTGCACCACCTTTTGTGAATTCTTGACATAGTGATACTTCACGCCATCCTTTTTTTCATTCCTCGGTTCCGTGTTGTTGCAGCCGGAGTGCCGACAAGTGAATCATGATGTGTGAAATCAATACTCCTAGCAACTCTGTTGCTTGGTAGTTAAATGGACAATAACGTCATCCTTAGCGAGTTGACTATTGAATCATCACCCTAAGGTTGATTGTGCTACCTAGTCCATTTTCCTGGTGCACTCCTCGATTGATGAGATAGGATTTGTTAAGTCCTCGCTCATTTGATCATATCATCTTGCCCTGAAAAGCAAGATTGTTCTCGAGCTTAGTAACATATCGGTGGTTCGTGATTTCCGAAGATCTTCTCGGAAGTATTACCAGGTTGTCACCTGACCGCTATGTTGAGCTCGTGATCAAGTTGGTTTCTTGTGAACCACCTTCTCTCCAAGAATCGGTGTTAGATATCCCTGAGCTAGTTGGTTAAGCTAGACAACAACTTGGAGAGTTGGAAGATAAAAGCTTGCCTGACTTAGTTCGTCCCAAAAGGATATTCTTGTGTAGTGTGTATTGAAGAAAGATGATATCTTCATCGATTGGTCCCTGTGATCAGTTGCTGGACCTATTGTCTTATCAATCCTTTGATTTGAGTGTGGGCTATCGTCAAATCAAGTCAGAACCAACAATGTTCGTAATGTTGTCTTCCTCGTGGTTGATCCCTCGAGCATACACCATTATATCTTTTGGTTCTGACCAATGCTATCACCGTGTTCACATGATGGTGGAAGTTCAGTGATATGGAAATTCCGATGAGTTGTTGTTGAGCCCATTGACAACATCCTTATCTCCTCCATGATGTTGTTGAACATTAAGTTAGTGTTGGAAACTTTTGAAAGCATTTTCTTCATGCTAGCTCATGAAGTACTTGTTTGATGAAAGGAGTGACTTCCTTTGATTCACGTGCATTTTGATGTAAGTTGCCGTCGTGAATTCGAGAAAGTTTGTTTTTGCTCTTTTGGAATCATCCCAAGTCGGTCATGCACGTGCGAAGAATTCTGTGGTCTGTTAGACTGATCATCTTCATTCCATACGTATATCCTAGCACACCAAGCCACTGATTGATTTGTTCAAGGAGAAGAAGTTCCTTCTTAAGAGTATACCTCATGCAAGGATTTTGATATCCTCGATGATGGTTCCCAACCAGAACTTGTTAGTGTTTATTATAAGACTACCATGTGATCGTGCTTGTCTGGGACAACATGTTCACATGTTTGTAGCGGAACCAGCTCATGTTTTGGAGCTTGCTATCGTAGTTCATTTCCCGAGAATCTCGCAACGTCATCTCGTCGATTTGTGTTGCAAACCTTCATTTTCCTTCCTAGACTCGATGAGTCTGGAATATCCTGACACCAACCAGATCTGAATCTCAGGCAGATATGATGGTTGGAACATTTCCCAAGAACTATAATATTGGTCCCTCGACAACCGGTAAAGTGGGTGTCGTGGCCAACACACCCAGCCGGAAGACCTATCATTGTAGTATCTTGTTAAGGAAGTTGGCCACCTCCCCATAAGGATTTCGTAGGATTTACCTCCGTAACTGTTTCTTATGGATTCTATTGCTCCCGAAGTCCGACCTTTACTTGATGTTCTAGATATCAAACCATATCTATGAATGGGTTACCCTAGCACATCAAGGAGAACATTAGAAGCGGAGTGCTAAATGTCTCTCGGTCGATCATCCAGATTTTATCTCCTTGGCCCCGCCAGGGGTGAAATTTGAGAAGGTGTTATCTTCCTTTGCATCTGCATCATCCATCATCATTCATCATGGTAGCAAGTTGTGTTGCCAGGATCCTTGACACGGATGTTGGTAAAACCTTGATGAATATGGAAATGCTCAAGTTCTTGAGAGCACGCTCAAGCGCTAGGTGTTATCTTCGGCATTAACTGGGGATCCTCTCCGTTTCCTCGACATGCTATGATCTCTTCAAACAGTGAATTCACTCCCTATTGTTGGGTTCTTCCCCAGTTACCAGAATCATTCCTAGCATTTGCATTTTGTTCCTAGCTTGCACCGCCAATGTGCCATTCTACCATGGGTCTCTTCCATTTCCGGTGATAAGCAAATTCATCCATTACGTTGTCTTCAACAAGGTAATCCACATCATCCAAGTCCGAGTATGCCATTCTACCGACCCCCTCCAAACGATCGCTCGAGAATTGCCTTAGGCTGGTTTAAAGAGTTTCAATGATCTCTGAATCAAAAGTAATTCTTTTTGCCACTTAAGGGGATATCTCTACGAGTCACCTTCCCTAAGGTGTATCGTTATGGTATCATGGCAACTCAACTCCTCGCTACGTTGACAATCGTTTACCACCTTCTTAGGTGTGGAATTGTTGTCTACCTAGTGAACCTTCGTCATCCGTTTCTTTCCACCCCTCTTGATGTGTATCTCGTGTCTCAACCCGAGAGATGGTTCTATGTATCATTCCGGAAGTTAATCCTGAGTTGTTCGATCTTCGAGAAGACCGATCCTTCCAGAGTTTTCCTTTCCTCTCCTTGTCATGATTAGCTGGAGTTCTCAGAGCAAGACGACAAGACAAAATGGTGTTCAAACCAACGTTCATTTGAAGTGCACCCTGGATCGTGAAGATTATACTAGTTTGCGTTTCCCCTTCACCTTACCCTACGCTTGAATCTCGAGACGAGATTCTTGTTTAGTGGGGGTGAGTTGTCACATCCCTAGTTCTGACAATGCCTAGTGCATGCATTAGAGTGTTGCACCATGTTTAAATTTCATTTAAATTTGAAATGGGGATTGTTGAAACCCTAGCACCAAATGAAATTTAACTAGGTTCAATAAAAATATTTTCAATAACCCAGAATGCCCTTTGGAAATGTTCATAATTTCTGTTAAAGGTGAAAACCTCTTCCAAAAATGATGAACATATTTATAGGCTATTCCTGGATTTTTGAATTAAATTATATAGTATTTGCATTTGGGCATTTAATTGCTAATAATATTTTAAATGCTCAAATAATCACAAACTGAAATGTTTACTGTTGGAAATATTCCAAACAGTGGCCACAGTCAGTTGCATGATTTTTGGAAATGCTCTGGCATTTTTAATAAATCCAAACACAATAACAGAAAATAGAAAACAGTAACTAAAATAGAAATAAAAGAGAGGAGAGAAACCTTACCTGGCCTCACCCGTGCAGCCCACCAGCCGGCCCAGCTTCCCCCCCTGGCCGGCCCAGCCCACCCGCGCCTTCCCTGTCGTCTTCCTCCTCGGACAGAAGGACGAGGGCGTGTGCCCGACGCTCGCCGGCACGCGCGCGCGCCACCTCCCCCCCTGCTGGCCACCTCCTGCTTCCCCCGGACTCCCTCGATGCCCCGGACGAAGCCACGCAGCTGCCCCGCACCGCTCTCACTCTCCCTCGCCCTCCTCTTCTCCCCCTGCTCTCTCTCCCTCTCACCCGAGAACCACCGCCGCCGCCGACGGGCATCACCGTAGCCACTGGCCTCCCCTCGCCTCCCCGACCCGCTTCCGAGCTCCGCCACAACCCCCTCCACCTCCTCGTTGAGCTACGGACCTCCCGGACGTGCTGCAACGCCGCCACCATCGCCGTTTCCGTCGCCGGCCACCGAAGTTCGCCGCGGTCAATTCGCCACCTCCGCCGCCTCCCCGAGACCACCGAGCTGCTCATCGACCTCGCTGTGAGCTCCTCTTCCATTTCCCCTTCTCCCCGCGCTCGTTCCCGCACTCCAGCCGCCTTCTCACCGGAGCCGATTGCTCCTCGCCGCCGGTCATGGCGCTGCCGTGGCCAGGGTCACCCCAGCTAGCGCCCGAGCACATTACCGAGTTCGCCGCCCTCCCAGGAGCCCACAGAGCCTTTCCGTTTCCCCTCTAGTGCACCGCAGCTCCGCGTTCGACCTTGGCCGAACTCCGGCGGCCACCTAGGTCGACGCCGGCGCCGATTCCGGCCGCCCCGACCCCAACCGACTCCACAGGAAGACGCGGCGCCCTCCCAGCTACCCGTAGAGCCTCTCCGCCGCCCGAATGGTCGCCGGAGGAGCGATCCCGAAGCCCTCCGCCGTGCCTGTTGCCGCCGGCGTTGAGCCGCCGGCCTGTTTGGGCCATTTGACCGGGGTTTGACCTTCCCTGTGTCACTGACATGCGGGACCAGCCCGCCTAATTAATCTAGGTTAGTTTAAGTTAAAACGCTAACTAACCCAGTTAGTTAGGTTAGTCACTGACACGGAGGACCCACTGGTCAGTTTGACCTGGGCTGCCCGTTGACTCGCTTACGTCATGCTGACGTAGTGCTGATGCAGCAAATTCATTTTCTGGAATTATTTTAATTCTAAATATCCAGGAAATTTCAGAAAATGCCTAAAACTTCAATAAATCATAGAAAATTAACCGTAACTCCAAATTAAATAATTTATATATGAAAAATTATCAGAAAAATTCAAGGAATCCATCTGTACCATTTTCATGCATGTTAGAACAACTTATAGCTGCTGTTTAGCACAAATCAATTAAATGGCATTTGAATAATCACATATGGGGTTTAAATTTGAATCTTATATTCAAACCAACTTCATTTAATCTGTTGCTAGTTGCATTAGCTCAAAACACATTCATATTGCCATGTCATGAGCATGCATCATATTGTGCATTGCATTGATTGTGTTCCTTTCTGTGTTGCCGGTATTTGTCCCCTCTCGATAGACGTGATACCGATGATGTGATCGTTGACACTGATGAAGACTCAATGTTATCTTCAGAAGTGCCAGGCAAGCAAAACCCCCTTGTTCATTCCAATATAATCCTACTCTCTCGCTCCTGCTCTCTTTTAATGCATTAGGACAACACCGATTCATCTGTTACTTGCTGCGGTAGCTGAACCCCTTTATCCTCTGCATGACCTGTCATTGCCACAGTAAATAGGTGAAACCCACTAGCATGAGTAGGAGTTGTTTGAGCCCTGTTGTGCCTACTCATTCATGCTTGTTTGTCATGCCTGCTACTGCTTAGAGTTGAGTCAGGTCTGATTCATCGGGGATGAATCAGAGGTGTGTGAACATGTCCTACTGTGTGTGAGCTAAGTGTGTGAATACGATTTGGTAAAGGTAGCGGTGAGAGGCCATGTAGGAGTACATGGTGGGTTGTCTCATTGCAGCCGTCCTCAGGAACTGAGTTCTGTGTTTGTGATCCATGATTCAGCTACTACCACGCATTGGGCCCGAAACCAATGGACCCTCTCGGCTTCTTAATCACCCTTGTCCTTTGTCCAGGAGTTGCAAGTAGTTTCTGGTGTTTGTAGTATGCTGGAGGCCGTGGACAGCGCTGACCGTAGGGGTGGGCTGTGATGCGGTAGGCACGTGGCCGGGTAAACCGGGCGCCCGTTTGGTGTCACGGAACCCTGTTCACATCGTTTGGGGCTGTGAGCGAAACTCCGGCCGGATCTCCTCATGGATGGAACCCGAATAGGCGATAAACCTGGACTAGAGACTTGAGTGTTTAGGCAGGCCGTGGCCGACAACCACGTTGGGCTTCCGCTTGAAGGTTGCCGAGTACATGTCGTGTAAACGGCGGTAAGTGGTGAGAGCGTGTGTGAAGAAGTACACCCCTGCAGGGTTAATATGATCTATTCGAATAGCCGTGTCCGCGGAAAAGGACTTCTGGGTTGCTTATATCAGTTCATAGACAAGTGAAAGTGGATACTCTAAAATACGCAAGATAAGCGTGAGTGCTATGGATGGCGTTCTCGTAGGGAGACGGGAGCGGATCCATAGTGGTGTATTGATATGGTGAATATGTGGACTCGTGTGCGCCACCTCAAAAGAGTTACTCGCAGTCGTAGTTCAGGATAGCCACCGAGTCAAAGCTGGCTTGCTGCAGTTAAACCCCACCATCCCCTTTGTTGATAATGATGCATATGTAGATAGTTCTGATGTAAGTCTTGCTGGGTACATTTGTACTCACGTTTGCCTATTTATGTTTTTACAGAGAGACTTCGGTCTCGCTAGTAGTTTTGCGTGGACTTCGACGTTTAGCTTGTTACCTCAGCTACGATCTTGTGCCCTCGGCAGTATCTGGCAGATAGTCAGGCTTCTCAGCCTTTTTCATTTATAGTGGTCTGTACTCAGACATGATAGTTTCCGCTTGTGCTTTGACTTGTATACTCTGAATGTTGGGTCATGAGACCTATGTTTGTAATATCTCGCTCCTCGGAGCCTAATGAATAAATACTTGATTTGTAGAGTCATGTTGTGATGCCATGTTGTATTTGCACATATCGAGCATATTGTGTGTATGTTATTGAAATGCTTGGTATGTGTGGGATCTGACCATCTAGTTGTTTATCTTTAGTAGCCTCTCTTACCGGGAAATGTCTCCTAGTGTTTCCACTGAGCCATGGTAGCTTGCTACTGCTCCGGAACACTTAGGCTGGCCGGCATGTGTCCTTCTTCGTTCCTGTGTCTGTCCCTTCGGGGAAATGTCACGCGATGAATACCGGAGTCCTGCTAGCCCAGTGCTACAGCCTGGATTCACTCGCTGATGACCGACACGTTCGATGCTGGGTCATGGATGCCTGTCCCTGTAAGTCTGTGCCACTTTGGGTTTACGACTAGTCATGTCAGCCCGGGCTCCTTATCATATGGATGCTAGCGACACTATCATATACGTGAGCCAAAAGGCGCAAACGGTCCCGGGCAAAGGTAAGGCAACACCCATGGGGATACCGTGCGTGAGGCCGCAAAGTGATATGAGGTGCTACAGGCTAGATCGATGTGACATCGAGTCGGGGTCCTGACACCGGAGAGCCCCGAAGCTGGGTAAGATTCGCCGGCGTGCATGTCTTCACCTCATCCCGTTTCCAGGCACCGGCGACGTTCTACTCGCCCCCACCATGATAAGCCATCCATTGGCATATGTCGCACCAAACCCCCGACATACATGGGTGCATATAATCCTCTACAAGACTGAAGTGCAGGATGTCTTCAGATGCTTCGCCAATCGAGCCATGAACAACTATGGCGTCAAGATCAAGCACATCAGAAGTGACAATGGCACTGAATTCAAGAACACCAGCCTCGACACTTATCTTGATACTTTGGGCATCACTCATGAATTCTCAGCCCCATACACTCCGCAGCAAAATGGCATCGTGGAATGCAAGAACAGAACACATATTGAGATGGCTCGGACGATGCTCAATGAATACAAGACTCCAAGAAAGTTCTGGCCTGAAGCCATTGATACTGCATGCCATATCATCAATCGTGTTTATCTTCACAAGCTTCTGAACAAGACATCCTATGAGCTCCTTACTGGCAAGAAGCCAAATGTTAGTTACTTCAGAGTATTTGGTGCCAGGTGCTAGATCAAGGATCCACATCACACTTCAAAATTTGCACCGAAAGCACATGAAGGTTTTATGCTTGGATATGGAAAGGATTCGCACTCCTACAGAGTCTTCAACCTCTTTCACTATAAAGTGGTTGAAACTATGGATGTGCGGTTCGATGAGACTAACGGCTCACAAAGAGAGCACCTGCCAAATGTGCTAGATGAAGTTCCATCAAGCTTATGGGAACTAGAGAAATCATACCGTCTGAAGCTGAGCCTGAAGAGGAACTCATCATCTCTGCACCTGATCAATCTGAAGACAATGCTCAGCCTGAAGACAATCCTTCCGACGATGACAATGCTCAGAATGAGCAAAATCTTCGACCTGCTCATCCACGAGTTGCAAATGAAGTACAGATTGAGAAAATAATTGATAGCATCAATGCACCTGGTCCACTCACTCATTCAAGGGCAACACAACTAGCAAATTTTTGTGGACACTTCACATTTGTCTCAATATCTGAACCCAAGAAAGTTGATGAAGCCTTCATGGAACCTGAATGGATTCAAGCTATGCAAGAAGAGCTTCAACAATTTGAGTTGAATAATGTATGGGAACTAGTCAAACGTCCTGATCCTCGTAAGCACAATATCATAGGCACTAAATGGATATATCGCAACAAGCAAGATGAGCATGGTCAAGTTGTCAGAAACAAAGCTCGTCTCGTTGCTCAAGGTTACACTCAAGTTGAAGGAATTGACTTCGATGAAACATTTACTCTTGTGGCTAGGCTTGAAGCTATACGCATACTGCTGGCCTATGCAAATCATCATAACATTTTTCTGTATTAAATGGATGTGAAGAGTGCTTTTCTCAATGGCAAGATTGAAGAAGAAGTGTATGTTGCACAACCGTCTGGCTTTGAAGATCCAAAACATCCTGACATGGTTTACAAGCTCAACAAGGCACTGTATGCCTTAAACAAGCTCCTCGAGCTTGGTATGACACACTCAAAGACTTCCTGAAGCGCAAAGGCTTCAAACCTGGTTCCCTGGATCTCACTCTCTTCATGAAGACATATGATGGTGAATTGTTTGTGTGCCAAATATATGTGGATGACATTATCTTCGGCTGCACCAACCAGAAATACAGTGATGAGTTTGGATATATGATGCAAGAGCAATATCAGATGTCCATGATGGGTGAGCTGAAGTCTTCCTTGGTCTTCAAATACGTCAGCAACTCAACGACATCTTCATATCTCAAGAGAAATACCTCAAAGATTGCCTAAAGAAGTTTGGAATGCAAGAATGCAAAGGGTACACGACGCCAGTGCCAGCTAAACACCATCTGGGCTCCGACGACAATGGTAAAGAGTTCGATCAAAAGGTATACCACTCCATGATTGGTTCCTTGCTTTATTTATGTGCATCTAGGCCAGATATCATGCTTAGTGTTTGCATGTGTGCCCGATTCCAAGCGGCACCAAAGGAATCGCATCACTTAGCTGTGAAGCGAATTCTTCGATATTTGGCTCACACCCCAACACTAGGACTATGGTATCCAAAGGGATCAGAGTTTGATCTAGTTGGATTCTCGGATGTTGATTATGCTGGTGACAAGGTGGATCGCAAGTCTACATCAGGCACATGTCACTTTCTGGGATGATCACTTGTTTGTTGGTCTTCAAAGAAGCAGAACTGTGTATCTCTCTCCACTGCTAAATTTGAATACATTGCTGCTGAGCTGGCTCTAGCTCAGAAGATTGTTGAGCTGAAGCATAAGATAGATTATGAAAAGGCTCAGTTCAAGAAGCATATGGCTAAGCTCAATGTTGAAGATATTCAGAACTTTCAGGTCATGATGCATGAGCTCAAGAAAGCATTCCGAACCAAACGCGAAGAAGCCAAAGGTTCTCGTGAGCGCATGAAGGATCTTGCTGCTAAATGTGTTCAGGGATACAATGAAGCTGAAAAGCGCAAGGCTTTGGGGCGACCAGACATCGACCCCAGAATGGCGGCCAAGAAGAAGAAGAAGCCAGCTGTGGCAGAACCCGAAGCACCAAGGAAGGAAGTACATCCAATTGTCTTCCCAGCCAGTATGACAGGCTCGAAGTCTAAGGTCCCCACAGTGGCTTCAGAACTGAAGAAAACAAGGGCAGCTGAAGCTGAAGCCAGAAAGCGCAAAACTAAGGCCACCACTGATGATGCTCCTCCAACCAAGAAATGAAAAATCAAGAAGAGAGACCGGGCTGCTCCCACAGAGCTCCTTGAGGTCGAGCCAATCTCAGTGGCTCGTCCTGCGTCTGAAAATCAAGAACGCCAAGTGGTAGTTCATGAGCCTGCTTCCACAGAGGCTCCTGAAGCTGAAGACAATCCAGCTGTTGACCCCACCGCAGCTGAAGACATTGGTCCTCACAACAATGTTGAAGATGATGAAGTCCTTCCTCAAATCGAGCACCAGTTAGTATCATCGCCTATGCTCACGCACAGCGAACTCATCAGCATTGGTCGTCCTTTGACGCCAACTGCTCAGGATGCATCGTGAGCTGATCACCCACAATGACAAGACACCCCAAGCTCTCCCCAACCACAAGTCACCTCACCCGTGTAAGATGACAATGCCTTTGAGGTCCAGCAAACTCTATCTCCGCAACCGTCGCCAGCATTACGCAGGCTTCGCAAAGGACCGAGGCCCCAAGTCACTCCCACTGTGCACGTGTCAGAGTCTGAAGCCAAAACCGCTGAAGACATTCCGGCTGCATCAGCCGATGAAAGAGAAGAACCAAGAGTTGAAGAAGATAGCATTGCTACACCCCCGTCCCACCAAGATATTGTTCTTGAGAAGAACGTGTCCGACCCTCCAGCTCCTGAAGTGGAGGTTAACAATCTTGAGGCAGCCACCAACATCAACACTGAAGCCAATGACGTTGTCATGGCTGAAGCTAATGTGGTGCCTGAAGCTCATGTGGTACCAGAAGTGCAAGCGCCTAAAGCCACTGCTGAAGCACCTGAGATGCAAGCACCTGAAGCCAATGTAGCCCCTGAAGCCCATGTCAACGACAATGCGAATGCTCATGTTCCCCCTCCAAGACCACACACCATTGAGCTGGCATTTGATCGTGGTCAGCCTGTTATGGTCTGATGTCCCATTCTGACTCCTCCACCTGCGGCGGGTCCACAATTTGACTATCATGTCAAGCACAGACCTCCCGTCCAGAAGCCCAAGCCAAGACTTCCATGATTCCCAGACACTGCAACTTCACCTGGGGTCTTCAATGTGAATGGCTTCGTGGCACATAACACCTTCTTCAACAGCGCCAAGAACCCTTATACCAAACCTCACATTTCATCAGATCGGTTCTGGAGACATCAGCAGCACAACTACTATTCCTGCGTCTTATACAATCAAGGGCGCATATTTCCACATATGTGTCTCGACACTGAAGCCATAGCTGGCCTGCCCTGCCTTGAAGAAGCGTTGGATTGTTTCAGAGACGCTGGACTTCTGCAGTTTTTCACAGATAAGGAACACTGGAATGAAGAGCTTCTGCTACAGTTCTATGCAACTCTTCACATTCGAGGCTACAACAGGGATCCAAAGACTTGGGTCCTTGAGTGGATGACAGGCAATGTCCATCATGAAGCCAAAGGTCTTGATATCATTGAGCTCACAGGCATGCCCACTCCTGGTGAATACTATGAGCCAGGTTGTCAACAACACCAGAATGCTTTGGAGAGCATTTTTCAGAAGCCAGAACCCAACATGAGTCAAATGCTGAGCATGATGAAGCCTTTGCCTCACGACGCTGAATACCCGTCTGAATTCTTTGTTGAAGACCTAGAGTATCTGCCTCGCACCATTTACCATATCATCAGAAAGACTCTATGGCCTGTCAAAGGACATTCATCTGCAGCGAAGCTTGAAGGAGCAATGAAGACTTTGGTTTTCTATATCTTCAATGGCATCAGCTTCAATGCTTAAGACTTCTTCTAAAGTTTTATGCTCCATGGGTAATGCGCCTTATCAAGCTTCACTCTGCAATCAACTATCAGCCGTCTGCACGCAATCATCTTGTCTTCTTGCCAGAGGTTGATATGTCTGTTGAAGCTATTTACCCAGAGCCTGCTAAAGATCCCATTTATCTTCACAATGTTGATCACCAAAGCTTCATCCAGCCTATTGAAGGAGTTCAAGCAGTTTCTCGCATTTATCCCCTCGCTGGCAACACACGTGCCCCTCGTGCTCAAACTAACGCCACAGGAAGCACAATTGCGCAAAGGCCTCGGAGGCGTTCTCGTGTTCTCAATGACCGAGAGCTTCTCGTCGCGCTACACCAGAAATAGGACAAACATCACGACTGGCTTAAGCGTCAAATGCAAAGCCTCTTAGTGGATGTCAACCGCATTCGCAATCTTGCCACCAAGAATGCCTTTGTCACTCATGAAACTTGTCGGAGGTCGTGGAAGAGTTTGACATTGCTTAGTGTTGAAGCTGATCTGCAAGACGATGGCTTCACCGAACGATTCAAGTTTGACTCAACTCCTCCCAGGAATGCTCACTTGCGTCGGACTCCCTCACTTGAAGACTCTGACTATTCGTCCTCAGTTGCGACAGCGAATGCCAGAGTCATTGATGACCAAGATGATGCAACTTCACCTCCTCCAACTTCAGCGCGTGTCGACACTGCACCACCGGACCTTAATGACGACCCTGCTCCCTCGCCTGCACCTCATGGGAACGAGTAGGCGCTCTATGTCTTCAAACCTTCTTGGTCCTTACTGACAAAAGGGGGAGAAGCGTATGAGTTGATAGTCTTCAAGCGGGTCCATATGGGTGGTTGCTTTACCTTTTGCTACTTTTGCCAAGTGCTTACAACTCTTACTTGCTTTTCGATACATTTGGTTCTTTGAGTTGTAACACTTAAACTCGATGGGCGTCTGCTACTTATTTGCTATTCTGTGATGCGATGATAAATTCCGCATGTGCGATGATAAATTCCGCACTTAGGTCATTTTACAGACGTCCATTTTTCATTATGCATGTCATTATCTTCGTTACATCATATCATGCATGATGAATTGTCATCATAGGTTGAAGAGGATCTCCACAAGTACAACCTGCCATGTGCATTTGCATTCCAAGAGAAAATTACTTATATGCACATCTTTAGGGGGAGCCTTTGCAACTTATGAAGACAATACCCTATCCTTTACAATTTCACATATTTTATTCCCCGTTGAAAACTTCAACCAGTTTGTCATCAATCACCAAAAAGGGGGAGATTGTAAGTGCATCTAGTGCCACCCCTAGTTGGTTTTGGAGTATTGACGACAAACCTGGTTGAGAGACTAATGTGTTTGTGAGAATTGCAGGATAACACACGTAGAAGTCCCTCATTGATTCGGTTTTCCTACCAGAGATGACCCCTAAAAATGTATGAAGACATTGAAGTCAAAGGTGGGATGTGAAGACATTCACATTGAAGACTATGACAAGAAAAGACATCGTGTGAAGACTATGGAGCGCGAAGACTTAGTTGTTTCGTCATTCTTTTTTCTTCTTCGTTGAGTCATAGGAACCACCGTACTATTAAGTGGGGTCCAAGAGAACCAGTCAGAATGACTGAAGTGATGCTTAACCAAAATCCTATGTCTTCGAGCGAAGACTATGAGAACAAATCTTATCCAGAGTTGGATAAGTCAGCTTTGCTTGTAGCCCAAGTAAAGTTGTCGTGTGTGTTTGAAATCTGACCGTTGGAACACGTGTTAGTTCCTTAGTGACCCAGAGTCATTTCGGACAAATCAGGTCGAGTTGCCTAGTGGCTATAAATAGCCCACCCCCTACAACCATAAACGGTTGACTGCTCAGAGTTAGTGTACGGCTTTTGTTGTTTGAGAGCAACCCACCTTGAAGTCTTTGAGAGAGAATTTCTTGCGAGGATAAAGCCCTAAACACCTAGAGCCAAAGAGTGTTAGACATCACTTAAGTCTTCCTGTCTGTGTGATCTGAAGACTTATTACACTTGAGGACTGTGAATCCTCCAGCCGGTTAGGCGTCACGTTCTGAGCATCCAAAAGTCATTGTGGATTGCCGGTGAACGAAGTCTGTGAAGGTTCGGAAGTCTGCCTTGAAGACTTACCAGAGTGATTGGGCGAGGACTGGGTGTCCTTAGCTCAAGGGGAATAAGGTGAAGACACGGTCTTCTGAGTTGAATCTTAGCCTCCCTAACCAGACGTACAGTTGTCACAACAACTGGAACTGGTCCAACAAATCATTGCCTTCAACGAGTCACTAGTTCTATCCTTCCCATCTCTTTATTTACAGTTGGTCCTTGTGAAGTCATTGTCTGTTTGCATTATCTTTTGTCTTCACTGAGTGACTGCTTGTTTTGATCGACTTCATACTATCTTCCTACCTGATCTATACTGTCTAGGTGTCATTAGTCGTTGTGCTTTCACTTCATTGAATACTTGACTATAGTTTGCTTAGTGTAGTCTACCTTCCGCTGCATGGTAATAGGTTCATTTCTATCGTTTGTCTTCGAAACTCCCATGTTTTGAAGACTTTCTTAAAAATCGCCTATTCACCCCCCCCTCTAGTCAATCACTAGCACTTTCAGGAAGAAAAACTGTGCCATTTGTGGAAGCAAAAAAACACGTTTTTCATGGAATTATCTTTTTGAAAATTTTAAGGAAGACAGGTGAAAAACCGATAAGTCAAAAAACTAGAAAAAATAGCATAAAAAGCCGGAAACGCGTACGAAAAAGTAAAAAAAAAAAACAAAATTCGGATGAAGTGCCCAGAGCGCGACACGTTGGCGATGGCTGAGAGTGCACCAAGTGACGCGCTCTCAGCCCACCCGCAAGTGATCGTTCGGAGACTCCCGAAGGAGCGCTCGTTAATTAGTTGTTTCCATGTCTTGTGGCAGTCACACCCGAGGGAGCGCGAGACTGGGCGGGGCCAGCTCATGGGAGGGCCACAACCTCGTTTTTTTAGATGTTTTTTCTTTTTCTTCACTTTTTTATATACTTCGAAATATTATATATATGTATAATATTTTTAAGAATGCACTAAAGTAAACATTAAAAAATATTAATATGACATTCCAAAAATGTTAAATATGTATAAAAATGTTTCTCATGTATACAAAAATTTACAATATGTGGGAAAAAGTTAATCATGCATTTAAGAATTGTTAATCAAGTAATACAAAAGTTGTAATTTTTTTTTGAAAAATCATGACAGATACTAGAAATGTATAATGTGTATGAAATAAAGTACTCTTCAAAGACAATATTCGTAAAATAATAATCATCTATTTTGAAAAAAAGAAAATGTATAAAAAATTGTTACTGATGCATACAAAAGATGTAGAGCTTGTATTATAAAACTGAACATAAAAACCTGAATTTTTGAACATACTTATCCCGTATCAAAAAAATTAATCCTATGTTTCAAAATTTTGAAACATGCACAAAAATGTTTATTATATATATATACCAAAACTGCAAAATGTGTTTGAAAAAGGTAGTCATCAAACATAAATATTTTTAAAAAAATAATCATCTACTTCAAAAATGTTAAACGTGTACACAAAAAATGTTTGTGATGTATACGGAAAATGTAGAACATGTATTAAAAAATAAATTTAAAAACATAAATTTGAAAACATGTTGATCGTGTATAATAAATGTTAATCATATATTTCAGAAATGTCTGATGTTTATGTAAAATGTAAAAATGTGTATGAAAAATATAGACATGTGTTGCATAAAGAAGAAAAGGAACAAATCAAAGTGGTGAAAACAGAAGAAACGGAATAAAGAAACACCGATAAGAAAACAAAGAAAAACCTAGAAATCAAATCAAAATCAAATGAAAACAAATAAAATCAAAAAGAAAAGAAAACCCAATAAAATGTAGAAAGGAACAAAATAAAACCGAGGAAAAACAGAGCAAAAGAAGAAGAAAAAAAACCCAGTAAAACCCAGAATAAAATGGTGAGAAGATAGAGTAAAACCCTAAGAAACCCGTGAGACAAAATAATAGGAAGAAAAATGGACAAAAAAAGAAAACACGAGCGGTAACGATCGAGCGTGGGAGCGTGGAAGATCGCTAGAAATGGGTTGGCCTACTAATACACGGGTAACAAAAGAGCTTCTGGCGAGACTATTCCGACTCCCGTCGTTGACCCAGATATAGACCTGACGCATTCTGCGGCATATTGCCTTTGTTTGGCTGGCATAGGGCTGGCAGCCAATCTAACTGTGTTAGGCCAGCTTATTGCTAAATACTCCATTCGTCTTAAAATAAATGTTTCAAGCTTAATATAACTTTATACTAAAACTAGTACAAAGTTGAGACATTTATTTTGAGACGGAGGGAATATAAAACAAAGCCAGTTTTGGGACGTTCTGGAAGATTCCTAGTCGGTTTTGGGAACCTTTTAGATGGTTTTTGAATCGATTTTCATTTTTGTTTGTTTTCTTTTTCTTTTTTTGTTGTTTTTATAATTCACATTTGTTCAAAAATGTTTGTGACTTTACTAAAGAAATTTTAAAAATGTAAAAATATTTTCAAAATTGAAAAATATATTCACATTTTCAAAAAGTGTTTACAAATTCAAAAAATGTTCATGTATTAAAAATATTCACAAGAAGTAAAAAAAAACCAAGTTTTCCTAAATATTCATAAACTTCATCGTGTTTTACAGCAAAGCCTTTAGCTGAAAGAAGTTGCGGTAGGCTAGAATACATCCTAAAAGATGTCAAAACAAATTCATGGTTCTGTAACATGGATAGCTAACCTCCACACATTCTTGCCATGTTGAATTTTTTGGCGATGTCCTATTTCTTCAGATATCTCTTTACGGACTCCTTTCATGTTAAGTTTGATGTACCCCAAGCTCTCTTGGCATTATCTGCACGCTTTAACCATCCGCTATGCACTGAATCTTCTGGATGCTACGTTGTATATGCCCAAACCATGTTAGACGACGTTGGACAAATTTCTCTTCTTCGGTGCTATCCCAACTATATTATGTATATCATCATCATTCCGAACCATATCACTCCTGGCGTGGTCACACATCCATCTCAAGATGCGTATTTCCTCTACACCTAATTGTTGAGCATGTCGTTCTTTACTTGGCCAACACTCATTGTCATACAACATCGTAGGTCGAATCACCATCCTATGAAACATGTCTTAGTTTTTGTGGCACTCGCTTGTCACAGAGAACATGAAACACTTAGCGCCATTTCATTCACCCGTCTTTGATTTGATGGATCAGATCTTCATCAATGTCACCATCCTTCCGCAACATGGACCCCAAAATCAAAAGGTGCCGTTCTAAGATACCACCTAGCCATTAAGGCTCACCATCTCCTCTCGTGCCTATTTGTACTAAAATTGCACCTCATGTACTTGTTTTAATTTTACTAAGCCTAACACCTTTTGACTCCAAAGTTTGTCTCCATAGCTCTAAGTTACTACTAACCCCCATCTGACTACGATCGATTAACACTACAAATTCAACATTTAAGTAACCTAAAAAATGTCCCATTTTCAAAATTTGTTCACAATTTCAAAAACTGTTATTATTTTTAATTTTTGTTCGCAAATTCAAAATAGTTCTGTGTTTCCAATTTTTTGGAATTTCAAAATAAGTTCCTTTCTCAAATTCAAAAAATGTTCGCATTTTCAAAACAACTTGGGGAATTTTCAAAGATGTTCACGTTTCTGAAATTGTTTGGAATTTTAAAAATATACAGAAAAGTCAATTAATGTTCACGTTTTAGAAAATTAGCAAAATATTGTTTCGCTACAGTATACCGGGTCCTTACAGTGCACAAGTCGCTACAATGACCAGTTCACTAGAATGAACCGGCTCGCTACAGTGCGTTGTTCGTTGCATGGGCCGCTGGCTGTGATGGGCTGGTCCAGTAGGGTCGGGCGCTTGTGCGAAGCGTATCTAAAGCATACTTTGTCTCAAAAAAAAAAATCTAAAGCATACTGAGTTTTGTGCCTAGAGGAGACTAGGGTGGATGTCGCGCGCCCAATGCATCCCAAACAGCCATGGGGGTTGACAACAGCCAGTGCGGGTGTGCGATGGCACATCGTTGGAAATTTGCTCCTGCTTGTACGATACCGAAGCTGGCATTCGGTTTATCGCTATATCGCTACAATGGAATAGACAAGATAGTTAGCATCTCCAACGGGATACGCTAGAAGAGGAACCAGGATCAATTTCCTAGCAATTTCCCCGTCGATTGGTAGTTGAGCCCCAAAATCCTGGCGTCGAATGAACGATCAATTAGCACCGGTAGTTAGCGTCTAGCGCTGGAAGGTAAATCGCTTAGATGTTTCTAATTTAGTAAAATTTATTTTTTCTCTATAAGCGTCTCCTGTTGGAATTGCCCTTAGATATCTCGGTTAGTAGCTATAGTTCTGAATCACTGGTCTGATCCATTATTTTTTATTAGTTAGATACCTTGCTATTTTTATTTGACAGATTCTCATCTGGTCTATTATTGGTTTTGCACTGTTTTTTATAAAGGAATTCCGTTTCATTCAATAGATTTGAAGAAATGCAATGCTTTTTATGAAATTGTATTTTTAGAAATGTTTGTAAATTTATAAAATGTGTTTAATTGATGAATTTAATTAAATGTTCATGCTTTTCTATAAAATGTTCATGTATAATTGTTTGAAAAAATCATGGATTGAAAATTAAGCACATATTTAAATATAAAATGGCAACCAAAACGATAACAAAAAAGAAACAGAAAATGAAAACAAGACACGGTTTGGCATGAAGCAAAAAAAAAAAAATCAACGACAAAAGGTGATGAAAACCACACTAGGGGGCGGGGAGGGCTAGGTGCGTGGGATTGCTGTTCCATCCATGTTTGCCCGCTGCTTATACCTTAATACTCGAGAGTTTGCGCATGTGCATATGATACTAAGGGAGAATATCTGGTGCACTGATTCATCAAACTCGTGTAGAACATTTTAAAATATTCATTTAATTTTTTAGCATATTCAGACAATGTTGATGCATGTTCATAAAATTCAAATCAAAATTTGAAACATAGCTTGGAAAATAAAAAAACAAATTCAACACTAAATTGCATATAGCACAAGTTGGACTTTAGATTTAGCCCATTATCGGACAAATGTCAAATTTGTCAGTTGTATTCTCGAGTAATGTTTCAAATTTTAATATGAAATTTTGTGACAACATATATTAATGTTGTCTCAATGTCCTATAATTTTTTCAGATTTTATCAAACATTTAAATTAGTTGTGACATCCGGTGCATCGATAGCATCACAAGGGTAGGGTACTAGATACATTCCCACGATAGCCGAGATTGCCACTCGGTTCATCGGCTGATCGCTACGCAGCAGTAGCTTAGACCTTCTTTGCTTTACAGGAATTTTAAAGGGAAAAATTATAGAAAATTTTATTAGTGCCCTTTGGTTTATATAGAAATGGATTCCTATTTCTATGTAGGATAAGAACCAATCCATCACATTACAAAAGAGAATATTAGCCTAGATTAAATGAAAAGATTCCTATGCTACACATCAAATTGTATGTCTTTCCCTGTAGAAATTAAGATACATATCATTTTACCTCCTATCCTATGAACCAGAAAAAGGCCTTTGATAGATAGACATTTAGATAGCCCGGTCAGCAGCCACCGTTCCGGACCGGGGGCGTCATCACTGTTGGCCGTGCGTGGCCAATGCAGTTGTGCCTATATATGGCTAACAAACTGAGATAAGATGCGCGTCACCATTTGCGTATGTGTAACGTCCAAGCGTAATCTCATCATCACGTCCAAGCGTAATTTCATATTTCCTTTTCTGCTATCGAACTCTCCTATATAAACCACCACCCCAGGCGGAACTTCTCCATCTCAAATAGCTGCGCCACACCAACAGCAGAACCTTAACCAGTTACCCGGCCACTTATCAAGCACAGATGGCAAAGCTAGCGATGCCGCTCACTGCGACATTCCTGGCCTTCGGGCTGGCAGTGCTCCTCCTGTCCGCCGCCGGTCCGGCGGTCGCGCAGAATTGCAACTGCCCGGCGGGCATGTGCTGCAGCCAGTGGGGTTACTGCGGCACGGGCCCGGACTACTGCGGCGCCGGGTGCCAGTCGGGCCCGTGCACGGTGGCGAGCAGTGGTGCCGCAGCTGCGGAGGCGTCCGGCGGCAAGCCCGTGGGGAGCAACCGCACCCCATAGGCGACGCGGGTGCACCTGCCTCAACTCCCAGGCCTGGAATGTGATGATAGTCCGAGCTTATAATAGAATAAAGCTAAGTAAGTGAATTTTACTGGGAGCTAAGTAAAGCAACGCTGCCGTGTAATGGATATGGCTAATACGTACCGAGTGAGTACCTCGTAGATGGCCAGAGCAGTGTTGTTGAGAAGGAAATAAGCCACGGACAACAACGGTTGTTCGATATATTTGAATCAAAAATGTTTTACCGAGTTATCATTTTGCATCCATCATAAATTGCACTTGGTATTTGCTACCGCCTAGCCTACAAAAACGTCTTGTATTTTGATATGAAGGTAATATCAACTATAAAAATGAATATAGTCGGCTCCAGTAGGGCAGCGGTGACAACAACGCGTCAGTGATTCGTTCTAACACCGGTAGTGGTTGTTCGGGGGTCTCAGAATCTCAATGTAATTTTTATTATGTTTGAGGTGCTTTGTACTTTCGGTGAACATTGATAATATATCTGGATCATTTTCATCAAAAAAATGAATTTGAAATAAATTGAGAGAGAGAGAGAGAGAGCACGTAGTGCTAGGAGGCCAAGGTGAGAGCGGCCCGGATGGGCACGACATTACCGGCAAAGGCGAGGCCGCGACGTGACTCATGAGGGTTTGATAAGGACCTCACCAGATCTGAGAGGTAGGGGAAAAATCGGACCGGGGAGAGAGATCATGTGCTATGGGGAATCAAGCCAGAAAATAAGACGGTTGGAGGAAGAAGAAAAAAAAATGATCCATCAGTTCATTTCCGATCCAATGGCTCAAAGCTATTATTTTTTGATCGCCGAAACTGAAAAGAGAATCAGTTACCTCACAAAAGGATTGATTATTTCCTTTTGAAGGCAAGTCGGCCTACAACATCAACATAGAAGGTTCCGACTTAAAAGCATCTTCAATAGCTGCCCTACAATAAAGCACTGAAAAGCAGTTGGGGAGAAATTTAGGGCACAAGAAGTGACTTTTAAGACATTAGAAAATTTTCATCTCCAACATCTGCCCTGAAATTGATGCCCTAATATACCTCATGTCACTCTTTTTATGGTATACAGTTGTTGGAGGAACGTTTTTGGCACAAAGTGATGTAAAACAGTCGTTTTCTTGTGGTTCTGGATGGCCCCCGTGATGTAAACTTTTAGGACAGCTGCATGTGATGTAAATACATCATTTGGGGTTGTTTCTGAGGGCTGCCCAAAAATGGGACCACACCCGTTGGAGACCATGACAAGTTTTGAGCACTGTTGGAGCAAGTTTTGGTGCAAAGTGATGTAAAAAGTCAGGGACCACTGCTATTGTTGGAGATGCTCTAATGATCTGAACCCAAACTATTTTTGATAGTCATTTAATTCACATAAGTGCGGGTAGAAGCTACATGATGATGGCCTTCTAGAGTCATTTCATTTTCAACCACTTGAGATGTGCGAAGCTTGAAGATGAAGAAGGCACTTTTCACTTCGATCTAGATATTGGAACTTATAGGTTATGTATGTGGTCCACTGAGCATGACCAATCAAAGAGGTTTTCAATTTTTAATATTTTTATAGGCGAACTTAATAGATATGAATATGGCTACCTTTTTTTTTAGAAAAAGAGGGGACTGCCCTCAGTCTATGCGTCGAATGATGCACACAAATTTTTAATAATCACCGCAAAATTCATGCCATCCAACAGTTCAAAATAGTTCAACAGATTAATTCCACAAATGGCTGCCCAAATGGCAAAAATAAAAAGTACGAATATGAGCCTTATGCATCACAAATCGTACTAGTGGGTCCACAACCAAATGGGTGAATAAATCTCAAGAGACCATCTTTCATCGGTTGCAACCAAAGACTGTGGGCGCCCGCTTGTCCTCCTTATGAAGTAAGGACCACATATGAATCCAGTTGACAAGCCTAAAAAATGACTCACTAGAAATTTGGAACTTTCCTAAAGTTAAGAATATAACCATTACGAGAGTTTCAAATATCCCAAAGTAAAGCACAAACTCCTATATGGATTTGAGACTTCAATTTTGGGCGAGCCCTTACTAACCAGTTTTCAGACATATTCATATATAGATTTGACTGTGAAGACACCTGAAGGTGTGAATTTTCAATAGAATGTGTCTGGTTCATTTGTTAGATTAACCATCATCAACCTTGTAACAAGTGAAGGAATTATGCCCTAGAGGCAATAATAAAGTTGTTATTTATATATTTTTATATCATGATAAATGTTTATTATTCATGCTAGAATTGTATTAACCGAAAACTTGATACATGTGTGAATACATAGACAAAACAAAGTGTCCCTAGTATGCCTCTACTTGACTAGCTCATTAATCAAAGATGGTTAAGTTCCCTGACCATGGGCATGTGTTGTCATTTAATGAAAGAGGTCACATCATTAGAAGAATGATGTGATGGACAAGACACATATGTTAGATTAGCATAATGATCGTTAAGTTTTATTGCTATGCTTTCTTCATGACTTATACATATTCCTTTGACTATGAGATTATGCAATTCCCGAATACCCGAGGAACACCTTGTGTGCTATCAAACATCACAATGTAACTGGGTGATTATAAAAATGCTCTACAGGTGTCTCCGAAGGTGTTTGTTGGGTTGGCATAGATCAAGATTAGGATTTGTCACTTCGAGTATCGGAGAGGTATCTCTGGGCCCTCTCGGCAATGCACATCACGATAAGCCTTGCAAGCAATGTGACTAATGAGTTAGTTGCGGGATGATGCATTACAGAACGAGTAAACAGACTTGCTGGTAACAAGATTGAACTAGGTATGAAGATACCGACGATCGAATCTCGGGTAAGTAACATACTGATGACAAAGGGAATAACATATATTGTCATTACAGTTTGACAGATAAAGATCTTCATGGAATATGTAGGAACCAATATGAGCATCCAGGTTCTGCTATTGGTTATTGATCGGAGATGTGTCTCAGTCATGTCTACATAGTTCTCAAACCCGTAGGGTTCGCACGCTTAACGTTCGATGACGATTTGTATTATGAGTTATGTGTTTTGGTATCCGAAGATTGTTCGGAGTCACGATTGAGATCACAGACATGATGAGGAGTCTCGAAATGGTCGAGAGGTAAAGATTGATACATTGGACGATGGTATTCGGACACCGGAATGCTTCCGGATTGTTTCTGCTATTTTTTGTAGTACCGAGAGGTTACCGGAACCCCCGGGGAAATAATGGGCCTACATGGGCCATAGGGGAGAGAGAGGGGAGCCTGCAAGGGGTGGCGCGCGCCCCTCCCATGGGCTGTCCGAATTGGACAAGGGGAAGGGGGCGCGGCCCCCTTTCCTTCCCCCTTTCCCTCTCCTTCCCCCTTTCCCCCTCCGAAAGAAGGAAGGGTGGGGGCGACTTGGACTAGGAGTCCTAGTCGGTTCCCCTGCCATGGCGCGCCCCCTGTGGCCGGCCTCCTCCCTCTCCTCCTTTATATACGGGGGTAGGGGGCACCCCAAAGCACAACAGTTGTTTCTTAGCCGTGTGCGGTGCCCCCCTCCACAGTCTACTTCTCCGGTCATATTGTCGTAGTGCTTAGGCAAAGCCCTGCGCGGATCACATTACCATCACCGTCACCATGCCGTCATGTTGACGAAATTCTCCATCGACACTTTGCTGGATCAGGAGTTCGAGGGACGTCATCGAGTTGAATGTGTGCTGAACTCGGAGGTGTCGTACGTTCGGTACTTGATCGGTTGGACCACGAAGAAGTTCGACTACATCAACCGCGTTAAGTTAACGCTTTTACTTTCGGTCTACGAGGGTACATGGACGCACTCTCCCCCTCTCCTTGCTATGCATCTGCTAGATAGATCTTGCGTGATTGTAGGAAATTTTTGAAATTGCATGCTACGTTCCCCAACAACAAGACGTACCAACTGGGTCCATTTCTCACCAATTATAGGTCGTCGAAAAGGAATATTCAGCGGTTACGACCCTAGGTAAAATGTAGATTTCAAGTAGTGTTCTCGAGGCAACAGACATGTCTTTCCGTTGGGCAATATGATAATGCCATGGGCACCGCATAACTGGTGGCATATCCCCGGCCATGGGTGTTATCAAAACCTATAAACCATTGCCTGCCATAAAGGTTCGTAGACGAAAAACCAACTTTTAACCCCCATGAGACATTTCCAAAAAATGAGAATCATTTGGCTTTGCCTAAACTTCAGAGAGGGTTTTAGAATGTAGGTATTCATTTCGGAGCAATTATTTCCATACACCATCCTAGGTGAGTAACGTAAAGCCATTTGTGCAACAAAAACTCTTAATCTCAAGATCTTCCAGTCCGAGACCCCCTTGGTCATTCAGACAACATATGACATCCCATATGTTTGAAAAGTTTAAAGAAATATGTAATAAAGTATATAATCAACATGTTGAAATCAAGTTGCTATGACCTACACATGGATCCACCAATCCATGTATTTGAGTTAGGAGTTTAGTGATATGTAAAAGTTTCAGAATAGTTTCGCAGCTCATGCTTCTGAGAACGCCTCAAAAAAATGGTCTCTCTGGTTGACCCAATTGAACCTTATTGCAGATGGTTTTATTGATGACTTGTCATCTAATTGAACCTTATTGCAAATGGTTTTATTGAAGACTTATCATTTTGGGTCCTGCTCTAAATAAAGCAAAATACTGGCTTCCACACTATGGAGGGTATCATCTAAATCTCTGAATAGGACACGATACGAGACATGGAACGAGAAAAGTCACTATTTCCATTTCATAAAATTCGAGGTTGTGAAGCTTATGTTAAGTGACTTCTTATGTTGGACGAGCTCACGCTCAATTCTTAAAAGAAAATTGTGTGATATCCAAAATAAATATTAGAGTATTATTGTTCCACAATGGTGAGTAGCTTAAACAAGATGACAAATGTTTGTGACCCAAAGAATGTTTTGTCGGGAAATATTTTATTACCCGGAAGACTAAGGGGGATCGCAACAGCTTGAAGATATTTAAGAAACACCACTCAGGGATGTCCATCGAGCCCCTTTTTCAAAAAAGAAAAACAAAAATCATATTTAAATGTTTCATCAAATTGTTTCTTTCCATGGAAACTTATGTGTTTTCTGCACAAATGTGTAAAAAATCGTTTGAAAATATTGTGATGTATGCTGTACAAAAAAGACAAAATTGTGGCCCGACAAAAAGAAAAGTCGGCCCATTTTGAAAATACATATTTGCCTTGTTTTGGTAGGCCACGTGTCAAAGTATAATGTTATGAAACTTTTCTCGGATGTGTTAAACTTGTATTTCTGTATTTACAAATTTTGCCAGTTTCTTTTACGCTATGGAAACATGTTTTTTTTAAACAAGCTCACTGGAGCCTGGCCACCATTGGTCATTTGCGTGGATTCCTGTTCCTGTATGGGATAAGAATCAATCAATCACATTTTAAAACAAAAGTATTAGCCTAGATTCAATGAAAAATTTCTATGCTATGCTTTCAATTGCATGTCTTTTCCTATAAAAAATTGAGATACTTATCATTTCATCATTAGATAGCCCGGTCAGCAGCCACCGTTCCGGACCGGGGACGTCATCACTGTTGGCCGTGCGTGGCCGCTGCAGTTGTGCCCATATATGGCTAACAAACCGAGATAAGATACGCGTCATCCTTTGCATATGTGTAACGTCCAAGCGTAATCTCATCATCACGCCTGCCCATGATATTTCCTTTTCTGCTATCGAACTCTCCTATATAAACCACCACCCCAGGCGGAACTTCTCCATCTCAAATAGCTGCGCCACACCAACAGCAGAACCTTAACCAGTTACCCGGCCACTTATCAAGCACAGATGGCAAAGCTAGCGATGCCGCTCACTGCGACATTCCTGGCCTTCGGGCTGGCAGTGCTCCTCCTGTCCGCCGCTGGTCCGGCGGTCGCGCAGAACTGCAACTGCCCGGCGGGCATGTGCTGCAGCCAGTGGGGTTACTGCGGCACGGGCCCGGACTACTGCGGCGCCGGGTGCCAGTCGGGCCCGTGCACGGTGGCGAGCAGTGGCGCCGCAGCTGCGGAGGCGTCCGGCGGCAAGCCCGTGGGGAGCGAGCGCACCCCATAGGTGACGTGGGTGCACCCGCCTCAACTCCCAGGCCTGAAATGTGATGGTCCTCCGATCCTATAGAATAAAGCAAAGTAAGTGAATTGCTGGGAGCTAAGTAAAGCAACGCTGCCGTGTAATGGATATGGCTAATACGTACCGAGTGAGTACCTCGTAGATGGCCAGAGCAGTGTTGTTGAGAAGGAAATAAGCCACGGACAACAACGGTTGTTCGATATATTTGAATCAAAAATGTTTTACCGAATTATCATTTTGCATCCATCATAAATTGCACTTGGTATTTACTACCGCCTAGCCTACAAAAACGTCTTGTACTTTGATATGAAGGTAATATCAACTACTCTAAAAATGAATGTAGTCGGCTCCAGTAGGACAGCAGCGACAACAGCGCATCAGTGGCTCGTTCTAACACTGGCAGTGGTTGTTGGGGGGTTCAGAATCTCAATGTAATTTTTATTATGTTTGAGGTGCTTTATACTTTCGGTGAACATTGATAATATATTTGGATCATTTTCATCAAAAAATGAATTTGAAATAAATCGAGAGAGAGATAGATAGATAGATAGATAGATAGATAGAGAGAGAGAGAGAGCACGCAGTGATGAAGCTATGTATCTAGGGTAGGGTCATGGACCTGTCCAAACTGACCTACCCAAGGACACCTCCAGAAGAAATCACATTTCAATCGACTTGGCGGTGTTTCACTCGACGGACTCAAAGACACTCGATCAAGAAGCAACCACTCGACCAAGATCCAACCACCCGACGGCCAGGAGACCTAAAGTCACTCCGCACGCTAACGGTCGGTCATTAAGTAGCTTTTATGGTCATCATAGCACTTTATTAGGGGCATTATCAGTAACGCCCGACCTTAATGTACTTAAAACCCTGCATAACTGAGGGCCGAAGGGGTCTGGCGGACTCTATATAAGCCACCCCCTCCTCAGTGTAAAGGGTTCGCACCCCTATAATTCATACTCTCATAATCCAGTCGACCGCCTCCGGGCTCCGAGACGTAGGGCTATTACTTCCTTCGAGAAGGGCCTGAACTCGTAAACCTTGCGTTCTTACAACTTCTTCATAGCTAAGATCTTGCCTCTCCATACTTACCCCCCTACACTACTGTCAGACTTGGAACCACGACAGTTGGCGCCCACCGTGGGGCAGGTGTTTTAGCGTTTATTGGAGGAGTTGCGACCTTTTCCGACCCGAATCATCATGGTTTTCGGCGGAGTTTTGGTGGAGGGCCGCGAGATCCGTCTCGGTGCGCTCACATTCATCGTCGACGACTCTGCTTGGCTCCAGGAGGCTCTGCTCGACGTGGACGCACTCCCTGTTCGCGGGGCAACGCACTTTAGCGCGTGCGTCCGCGGCGTTCTCCTGCGGCAACCGTCGACCCCCTACCGGTCGGCTCCTGTGTTGTCCTTCCTCCCCGTCTCCCGCCGGCGCAAGCGCTCCGGTCGGTCGAGACTTCAGCGGTGGGTGAGACACGCGGTGGCACGTCAGTCGGCCATCCCTCAAGTCGCGGTGATCGAGCCCGACGAATCCCTCTACGGCTTGTTCGACCTGTCAACTGGCTCCGCAGAGACCGCATCCGAGTGCGACAGCAGCGATCCGGCGGCGAAGATTCTGATGGTCGATGGACCGCCCAGTCCTCCCGGTTTTCCCCGCACCGACGGAGCCGCAGGTGGAGGCGACCCGTCGCGTCCCCATGAGGAGTATCTTCCCGAGCCTCTCACGTCGCTGCAGAGAGAAGAACTTCGCCGCCGGAACGTGGATGCACTGCACACTCCTATCGTTGGAGAAACCCCCGAGGCTCGCGCCTTGGAAGACGCGCGCCTGGCAAACTTGGCCGAGCGCACTCGACTGGAGAACCTCCAGCGAGCACTCGACGAGCGTGCGCGACAATGGGTTCCCGAATCCAGTCGACGTCAGCTCTTCCCGCCCCCGCAGGTATATCGAACTCCGATTCAGAATTTAGCAGCTCCGGCCCGTATAGCGGAGTCGATTCAGCCTTCCCAGTCGGAGGCTGGCAGAGGCTTGCTGCAGATCAGAGCGTTACTCCGGGCAGTAGGAGACCAGAATTCCGCTGTTTCTCAGTCGCGGAACAGGATTCACAGCAGATCCGTTGCCGCGGACACAGTCCAGTCGGCTCACAGCCCGAGATCGCCCCCGAGGCGTGAGGGACGTGGAGACCGGCGTGACCAGTATGGGAACCATGAGCAGTATGATCACCGAGTCGATCGTGACGGTCGACGTCGAGTGCCCATGCCTTCCCAGAGGAGCGGGTCGTATGTTCCTCGCCAGCAGGATGACAGGCGCCCTCATAGTGGTGGGCGAAGGATTCAAGTCGACCCCAGAGGGCCAGGCTTTGATGCGAGATCCATTCTCGTCCAAGGTTTGGTCAACAGGAACAGGGCTCACCGAGAAGGTCACGACAGAGATGCACCTACCAGCAGCAGAGTACATGTTTCGAGGCCAGAGTGCTTTAGTAGAGCCATCAGGGCCGCTATGATTCCTTCCAACTTCAGGTTGGCGACTGGAGTCCGTAAGTTCACTGGCGAGTCCAAGCCCGATACTTGGCTTGAGGACTACCGAGTGGCCGTCCAGATTGGCGGCGGCAATGATGAAGTGGCCATGAAGCACCTGCCTCTCATGTTGGAGGGCTCGGCCAGAGCGTGGCTGAACCAGTTAGTGCCTAGCAGCATTTACACTTGGGAAGATCTCTCCTGAGTGTTCGTCACCACATTTGAAGGCACATGCAAGCGACCGGCAGGGCTGACGGAACTGCGGTCTTGCGTGCAGAAGCCGAATGAAACTTTGAGGGATTACATCCAGAGGTGGATCACGTTACATCACTCGGTGGAGAATGTGCCTGACCACCAAGCAGTTTGTGCCTTCAAGGAAGGCGTCAAGTATAAAGAACTGAATTTGAAATTCGGTCGAACCGGAGATATGTCCCTAAATCGGATGATGGAGATTGGCACCAAGTACGCTAATGGTGAAGATGATGATCGACTTAGGAGTGGCAAGCTCAAGTCAGTCGCCCAAGAAACCGGAGGAAATTCCAATCGAAAACAGAAGCGGAAAGCCGAGCCAGCGGCTCCCGGGGAAGCCTTGGCTTTAACCCAAGGAAAGTTTAAAGGGAAACCTAAAGGACCTTGGAACCCCAAAAAGGTTAAAGACCAGGACGAAAATGATGTGTTGGACTTACCATGTCTCGTCCACACAAAGAAAGATGAAGAGGGTAATTTCATTTACCCGAAACATACCACTCGACAGTGTCACTCTTGATCCAGCAGTTCCAGGGCAAGCAGCCCAAAAGTAAGGAAAAGGAGTCGGACAAGGTCAAGGACAAAGAAGACAGTGACGACGGATACCCTCAGGTCAATTCCACTCTGATGATTTTTGCTGATGTTGAAAGCAAAAGTTGACTGAAAGTTATTAACCGAGAGGTGAATATGGTCGCTCCGGCGACACCTAGTTACCTGAAATGGTCTCAGACTGCCATAACATTCGACCAGTCGGACCACCCAACGCACATCACCACCCCTGGGAGGCAAGCTTTGGTGGTCGACCCAGTTGTTGAAGGCACTCGACTGACAAAAGTCTTGATGGATGGTGGCAGTGGTTTGAACATATTGTATGCTGAGACATTGAAAGGGATGGGCATTCCGATGTCCAGACTCAGTGCTAGCAACATGAGTTTCCATGGAGTCATTCCTGGGAAGAAGGCTGAATCACTCGGCCAGATTGCTCTTGATGTGGTTTTCGGTGATTCCAAAAATTACCGCAAAGAAAAGTTGACATTCGAAGTTGTAGACTTCCAGAGTGCCTACCACGCTATTTTGGGGAGGCCGGCTTATGCACGCTTCATGGCCCGACCATGTTACGTGTACCTCAAATTGAAGATGCCTGGCCCCAAAGGTGTGATCACTATTATGGGCAATCGGAAGAAAGCGGAAGAATGTTTTCAGAAAGGTTCGAAGATCGCTGATGCTCAGATGGCAGTGGTGGAGTTGCAGGAATACCAGAAGGCTGCAGACCCGAATGATTTGTTGCGAGCCAAGAAGCCCGCTACAGAGTCAGCTTTTCAGTCGACTGGCGATATGAAGACAGCTCACATCCACCCGACCGACCGCAGCGCTGCTCCAACTCATATCTCGACAACACTCGACTCCAAATAGGAAGAAGCGCTCATCCAGTTCCTCCGTGAGAACTGGGACATTTTCGCATGGAAGCCCTCTAACATGCCGGGTGTTCCCAGGGAGCTGGCTGAGCACCGCCTAAGAGTCGACTCAAAAGTAAAACCTGTCAAGGAACATCTCCGACGGTCCGCCATCCAGAAGAGAAAGGCCATTGGCGAAGAGGTGGCTCGGCTCTTAGCGGTGGAGTTCATCCGAGAAATCTACCACTCCGAGTGGCTCGCCAATGTTGTCATGGTCCCCAAGAAGGACAAGTCACTTCGCATGTGCATTGACTTTAAACATATCAATCGGGCCTGCCCGAAAGATCATTTTCCTCTCCCCCGCATCGACCAGATAGTCGACTTGACTGCGGGATGTGAGCGACTGTCTTTTTTAGATGCCTATTCCGGGTACCATCAGATCCGTCTGTATGGGCCTGACGAGATCAAAACAGTTTTCATCACTCCATTCGGGTGCTTCTGTTATGTTACCATGCCATTCGGCCTCAAGAATGCCGGAGCCACATTCATGAGGATGATTCAGAAGTGTTTGCTCACCCAAATCAGCCGGAATGTGGAGGCGTACATGGATGATATTGTGGTCAAGTCACGGAAGGGTTCCGACCTGCTGACTGACCTTGCTAAAACCTTTGCCAACCTCAGAAGGTTTGATATCAAGCTTAATCTATCTAAATGCACATTCGGGGTTCCTGGCAGAAAGTTACTTGGTTTTCTCGTTTCTGAACGGGGAATCGACGCCAATCCAGAAAAAACTGGTACTATACTCCGAATGAAAAGTCTTGTGCGAGTGCACGATGTTCAGAAGCTTACTGGTTGCTTGGCCGCCCTAAGTCGATTCATATCTCGTCTCGGTGAAAAGGCATTGCCTCTTTACCGATTGATGAAGAAGTCTGACAAGTTCGAGTGGACTCCTGAAGCTGACGCAGCATTCGCAGAGCTCAAAGCTCTGCTCTCCACCCAGCCGGTGCTTGCTGCCCCAATCAGCAAGGAGCCTTTGCTGCTTTACATTGCAGCCACAGGACAAGTCGTCAGTATGGTACTTACCATCGAGTGGGAAGAAGAAGGGAAAACCTTCAAAGTTCAGCGCCCAGTGTATTATATTTCTGAAGTCTTGACCCCATCGAAGCAAAGATATCCTCATTATCAAAAGCTCGTATATAAGATTTATATGACCACAAAGAAAGTTGCCCACTACTTCTCTGATCATTCCATTACAGTCGTCAGCGACGCTCCGTTGTCAGAGATCTTGCATAACAAGGACGCAACTGGTCGAGTGGCAAAATGGGCGATTGAACTCCTTCCTCTAGATATCAAGTTTGAGGCAAAGAAAGCTATCAAGTCCCAGGCAATCGCGGATTTCGTCGCCGAGTGGATTGAACAGCAACTACCGACTCAGGTTCACTCAGAGCATTGGACCATGTTCTTCGACGGTTCCAAGATGCTAAATGGTTCCGGTGCCGGAGTGGTATTGGTCTCCCCCAGAGGAGATAAACCCAGATATGTTCTTCAAATCCACTTTGATTCCTCTAACAACGAGGCAGAATACGAAGCACTTTTATATGGGTTGCTAATGGCCATTTCACTCGGCGTCCGTCGCCTCATGGTCTATGGCGACTCAGATTTGGTGGTTAATCAAGTGATGAAGGAATGGGACGTCAGAAGTCCAGCCATGACTGGTTATTGCAATGCAGTGAGAAAGCTGGAGAAGAAATTCGAGGGGTTAGAGCTTCATCACATACCCCGACTAAAAAATCAAGCAGCTGATGATCTGGCAAAAATAGGTTCCAAAAGAGAAGCCATTCCCAGCAATGTGTTTTTGGAACACATCCACACACCATCAGTCCAGGAGGATCCCTTCACTGAAGAGGCCCCGCAGCCAAAAAGCGCCACGGATCCGACTGAAGTTGAAGTTCCAGCTGTGGTCGACCTGATCATGGAAGTCTTGGTTATCACTCTCGTCTGGACAGAATCGTACATCGCGTACATCCTAAGGAAAGAACTCCCAGAAGACGAAGAAGAGGCTCGACAGATCGTCCGTCGATCCAAGGCCTTTACAGTCATAAAGGGACAGTTATATAGAGAAAGCGCGACTGGGGTCGGCCAGAAGTGTATTACACCAGAAGAAGGTGAGATGATCCTTAACGATATCCACTCGGGGACCTGTGGTCATCATGCGTCCTCTCGGACCATTGTGGCTAAAGCATACCGAGCGGGGTTCTACTGGCCAAGAGCCAATGAGATGGCAAAAGAGATAGTCGACAAATGTGAAGGATGTCAGTATTACTCCAATATGCCGCACAAGCCCTGAAAACCATTCCACTCGTCTGGCCCTTCGCTGTTTGGGGGCTGGACATGGTTGGACCACTGAGAACAGGCAGGAGCGGCTTCACTCATGTGCTGGTAGCAGTCGACAAGTTCACCAAATGGATTGAAGCCAAGCCTATCAAGAATCTTGATGCGTGCACCGCTATCAGTTTCATCAGAGAGTTGATATTCAGATATGGAGTTCCACACAGCATCATCACCGACAACGGGTCAAACTTCAATTCCGACAAATTCAGGGCCTTTTGCGCCTCTCAGGGCACTCGAGTCGACTATGCTTCGGTCGCTCACCCCCAGTTGAATGGGCAAGCAGAAAGGGCGAACGGCCTGATTCTCAAAGGACTGAAACCCCGATTGATGCGTGATCTCAAGCATGCAGCAGGTGCATGGGTCGACGAGCTTCCATCAGTCCTTTGGGGATTAAGAACAACCCCGAATCGATCGACCAGAAGAACCCCATTCTTTCTGGTCTACGGAGCCGAGGCAGTCTTACCGAGTGACCTGCTTCACATCGCTCCCCGAGTCGAGCTCTACTCTGAAGATGAAGCAGAACAAGCCCGGCAGGACGCAGTCGACCTCCTAGAAGAAGAAAGAGAAATGGCCTTGATTCGATCGACCATCTATCAGCAAGACTTGTGTCGATTCCATGCCAGAAACGTGAAGAGCCGAGCCTTCCAAGGAGACTTAGTCCTCCGAGTGGATCAACAGAAACCACACAAGATCGCTCCTACTTGGGAAGGCCCCTTCATAGTCACCAGAGTCCTCCACAATGGAGCATACCACCTCCATAATGTCGATCGCCAGATTGATGAGCCACGAGCCTGGAATGCGGAGCTACTCCGCCCCTTTTATACTTGAGTTATCATTCAGATAAGATGTAATAAGAAAAAACTCATGTAGTTTATTTATCAAAGACAAGAGCATTATAATTTTCCCAGTGATTATTATTGTTTTTGTTTACGTAAGAAATCCCCCAGTGGGTGGCTTAGCTGCAAATCCGCTTTGCCTAAGTTTATAAAAATGATTTCCTACCGAGTGGTGAGCCAGCCTCCCACTCGGAGTCTTAGCTGCGAATCCGTTTCGCCTAAGTTTGAAAAAAAAATCCTACCAAGTGGAGAGCAGCCCTCCCACTCAGGGGCTTAGCTGTAGTCCAGTACTCGCCTAAGTTCTCTCACTTGAGGACTTAGCTGCAGTCAGGCACTCGCCTAAGTTTGAAAAAATCCTACCGAGTGGAGAGCAGCCCTCCCACTCGGGGGCTTAGCTGCAGTCCAGTACTTGCCTAAGTTCTCTCGCTTGAGGACTTAGCTACAGTCAGGCACTCGCCTAAGTTTGAAAAAATCCTACCGAGTGGAGAGCAGCCCTCCCACTCGGGGGCTTAGCTGCAGTCCAATACTCGCCTAAGTTCTCTCGCTTGAGGACTTAGCTGCAGTAAAGCACTC
>NC_041382.1:593705625-593744319 GCF_002162155.2 Triticum dicoccoides | reverse complement strand
CTAAGTTTGAAAAAATCCTACCGAGTGGAGAGCATCCCTCCCACTCGGGGGCTTAGCTGCAGTCAGGCACTCGCCTAAGTTCTCTCTCTTGAGGACTCAGCTGCAGTCAGGCACTCGCCTAAGTTTGAAAAACAAAAAATCCTACCGAGTGGAGAGCAGCCCTCCCACTCGGAGGCTTAGCTGCAGTCCAGTACTCGCCTAAGTTCTCTCGCTTGAGGACTTAGCTGTAGTCAGGCACTCGCCTAAGTTTGAAAAATCCTACTGAGTGGAGAGCAGTCCTCCCACTCGGGGGCTTAGCTGCAGTCCGGTACTTGCCTAAGTTTTCTCGTTTGAAGACTTAGCTGCGGTCAGGTACTCGCCTAAGTACGAAACACATCCCGCTCTGCAGTAACAAGCTGCAGATCAACGACCACCTCCTCCTTGGAGAGCTTCTCCACAAATACAATGTGCACTCCATCCCGCTCTGCAGTAATGAGGTGCAGGTCGACTGCTACCTTCCCCTTCGGAGCCGCGCCACAAGTACAAAAAAGTTGTCTCGAAAGAAGAACTATTTCCACTCGAAGGGGGATTCATAAAGATATTCAACGATAAACCGAGTTCAGATAAATCCTAAAGGGTCCAGACCACAGGTCAAAGTGCTCAGGCATTCAGCCCGAAAGAGTTTAACGGTTACAAAAACCACTTGGCATTCCGAGGCAAAATTAAGGTGGGGCATAAAAGTTTGTTCACTCCGCAGGAGGAGGGCTGGCAGGCTCGACGAACTCGTCCAGGTCGACGCCATCGGCAATCCGAGTGGCGGCAGCAATGAAAGTCTCCATAAAAGTTCAGAAGTCATGCTTCTGGGTGTTGGCGACCTTGATTGCGGCCAGCTTATCTTGTCGCAGCTCCTTGCAGTGGACACAAACCAAAGACAGAGCCACATCAGCGCCACACCGAGCAGCAGACTTCTTCCACTCCTGCACTCGGTCAGGGATTCCGTTAAGTCGAGTCATCAGAGACTCAAGATCGTTTTGGAGTGTGGCCTCTAGCCAAAGTGTCGGGTCGATCCGTGACATGGCGACCTTCAGTCGAGCCAAGTAGTCCACGGCACCGTCGATGCGAGATTCCAGTCGGAACAGATTCATGGCAGTTTCATCTTTCACGGGAGAGTTGATTGGATCCAAACCTGGTTCGATTCACCCAGTCTCCTCTTCAAAGTTCTGGCAAAACTCTGCATTCACGATCCAAGGATAAGTTAATCTTCGTACACTGAGTCGACACAAAAAAATCAGTCGGAACATAATGTGCACCTTCAAGCTTGATGAATAACTTCTTGGCAAGACTTCTCAGATAGCTCTCCAGATCATCCCTCCTGCGAGCAATGCTTTCCATTTTCTCACCCTGGACGAGATTCGCCTTCTTCCAGCGCAAGCACTCCTTGTTGGAGTCATTCAGAGCAGACTTCAGCCTGGTATTCTCTTCTTCCAACTGGCCGACCGAAGCCAGCTTCTGTTCGGCCAGAGCGACTCTGTCGTCAGCTTCCTTTCGGGCAGCAGCCAGATCCTGGTCCTTCTTTGCCAGAGCTTCTCTCAGCTTTTCTGCAAAGAAATGGTGCTTGATTCACAAAGAGCAGAAGGGTACTCAAGCCCAAGGCAAACCAGTCGACAAACTCATCTTACCATTGGCACCATCCTTAGCCTTTTGCAGCTCTGTCTTGGCCAGCTCCAAGTCAAGGTTCAGTTGGATCTGCTGTTTCTCCAAATCAGCAAAGCGAGCTCCCAGATCACAAGATTTCTGCAATCAAAGAGGAGAAGTTATTTTACAGCGAAAAACAACAAAGGCAATAAATACTAAGACTACGGTCGACTACTTGCAGTCCACCATAGTCTCGGGGACTACACCCAGTGGGTGCACTTTGCGTGCCCCCACCGGTTCTGATCCCACTCGACCGGCCCGCCGAAGTTGAGCCCAGGAAAAAAAAGGCAGAAAGAGAGAAAGTAGAACTCAGACTATAGTCGACTGCCAGCAGTCCACCGTAGTCTCGGGGACTACACCTAGTGGGTGCACTTTGCGTGCCCCCACCGGTTCTGATCCCACTCAACCAGACCGAGTGGAAGAGACAAACTACCAGTTTGGTTTATACATTCGAAAAAATACAACAACTACAGTCGACTGCCAGCAGTCCACCGTAGTCTCGGGGACTACACCCAGTGGGTGCACCCAGCGTGCCCCCACCGGTTCAAAAATTTCAATCGACGCACCCAGTGGGTGTACAGATGCAAAGATTTTCGGAAAAGAGTCTTCAGATAACATATCCTAACAAAACAAGCAGTGACCAATTAACCTGAACATTGCCTTGGAGGGCCGAGCTGGCGTCGTAGGCAGCCTGACTGGCGTCCCGCACCATCCTCATCTTCTCCATCATGATGCGCGCCTGACGTATGGCTTCCTTGGCAGCATTCGCTTCGTCCTCCGGGACATGATGGGTCGCAAAAACTGAAGGTGGGTCGACGGGAGCCTGAGCAGTCGACGAAGAGGGCAAGGCACTCGACAGTGGCACAGCAAAGGTAACAGAACCCCGATTGGCGTCGCCAATGTCCTGAATGACTGGTTCCGTCCTTGGCGTCGACTGTGGCGCCTCACTTATAGGAGCCTGCCTATTTTTCCTCGTCAAAGGCCTCTCGGGCTCTTCATCATCATCAGGGAGGTCAATAACATTGGGAGCTATGCAAAGTTCAATCGTCAAAATCACATCACCCAATGGTACACGCTGCAGTTGAATCGACCAAAATAAAGACAGTATGGCAGGACTCATACCCAGTTTTGACGTGACCGCATCCTCCATCACCTCATCATCATCCCTGTAGGCTGAGGTCCTAGAAGTGGCAGCGCTGGCAGTTCCAAAGTTCGTCCGGTTAAAACAAGAAAAACAAACGGCACTGAGCGTCGAGTGTATACAGAGGAAGACACTTACGCAGAAGCGACGGGGATGTCAATCTTAATCTTCGGCAACGCCTTCCGGATTTTCGACTCCGCAACTTTGGGGTGCTTGGGTGCTTTCTCGGTCGGGGTTGGTGAAGAGATCCGAGGATGCTTCGAAGATTGACCAGCTTGAGCAGTCGCCTTTTCACGGACGCTCGGTCATTCTTGGGCAAGTTTGGATCGCCTCTCCCTGCGAGGAGGCGACTCGACTTCTTCTTCGTTGCTTGAGTCTTCACTTTCTCCATCCTCTTCACCATCAGAAGTCCACTCGCCACTGTCGCCGCCGCTCGCCTCGCCTTCCAAGTCTTGCCCTTGCTCTCCATTGGGCATCGAGTACATTTCAATGAGGGCTTGAAAAAATAACAATCAAAAGACATTCAGTCGACCGCAAACGGGACATCACATGGAGAGTCGGAAAGTTACTTACAGAAACATACCTGCTCCGGCTGACGCGAGTTGTCGAATGGAGTCACCCTCCTGAATCCCCGAGGGTTGTCTTTGTTGCCAGTGATTCCTCTCAACCAGCTCTCTAAGGTATCCTCACTGACCTCCTCCGGGTGGATCCGAGTGGTATCTTCGAGCGCAGAATACATCCACATAGGATGATCGCGCGCCTGAAGGGGTTGGATGCGTCGACCAAGAAAGACCTCCAGCAGATCCATCCCAGTCACTCCATTGCGGACGAGCTGGACGACCCGTTCGACCAGCTCCTTGACCTGCGCCTTCTCTTCTGGAACTATCTTCAGGGCAGCAGGCTTCTCCACTCAAGCCAAGGAGAAAGGAGGAAGCCCAGTCGACTGGCCAGGGGTCGGTTGATCCTTGCAGTAAAACCAAGTCGACTGCCAGCCCCGGACCGAGTCAGGAAGGATCATCGCTGGGAAAGTACTTTTGCTCCTCATCTGGATCCCCAGACCACCGCACATCTAGATCACCCGAGTCCTCTCGTCACTCGACTTGGTCTTTTTGACCGACTGGGAACGACAAGTGAAGATATGTTTGAAGAGCCCCCAGTGCGGTCGACAACCCAAGAAGTTTTCGCACATAGACACGAAAGCGGCCAGATAGACTATGGTATTCGGAGTAAAATGGTGGAGCTGAGCCCCAAAGAAGTTCAAAAAACCCCGGAAGAAAGGGTGGGGAGGCAGCGAGAACCCACGATCTATGTGAGTTGTGTCACGACCGGCTTTCCGGGTAATATATTTCCAGAAAAGACCGTCGTGCTCATCAGCCCCAGGATTACTGTTAGCTGATGAGGCTCCAACTTGATACAGAAATTCCAAGCAAAAAAACAAAGTATGCATGTAGTACAAGACCATTCTGGCCTGTGAGTACAACAAATGGTTTCTAGTGGTGGATGGCGGAAGCAGTTTGTGGATCATCAGTGTCTATGGGACTCCAATTCTCACAGGAACAGCTGACCAGGTTAACTCCTATCTTCGCGAGGCTGCTATCTCCATTGCTTAGGTTCCGGGGCTGTCATCGCGTCACTCCTCTCCGTGCAAGAAAATCTGGCCAAGACAATAGCCAGGGACAAGCCAGTGAGTACTTTGAATGTACTCGCAAACATTATGAACACAGGTATAATATAACAATGATGTGCTGAAAATATTTTATGCTCATGACGTCAGTCACAATAGATAAATGAAATCCTGATGCGTGCAAGCAAGTTATTTATAAAATTGCAATAACATGGTAGTATAAAAAAAACTTATGAAAACAAATAATCAAGTAATGCCACAGTCGGGCGTCTGAGCGACGTCACATAAAGGGCTTTAAAAGAAAATGCCACAGTCGGGCGTCTGAGCGACGCCACGTAAAGGGCTTTAAAAGAAATGCCACAGTCGGGCGTCTGAGCGACGCCACATAAAGGGCTTTAAAAGAAATGCCACAGTCAGGCGTATGAGCGACGCCACGTAAAGGGCTTTAAAAGAAATGCCACAGTCGGGCGTCTGAGCGACGCCACATAAAGGGCTTTAAAAGAAATGCCACAGTCGGGCGTCTGAGCGACGCCACATAAAGGGCTTTAAAAGAAATGCCACAGTCGGGCGTCTGAGCGACGCCACATAAAGGGCTTTAAAAGAAATAATCATGATGAATATCCCGGAGATAGAACCATCCCAGAGATATTCGGTAATATCAATAATATCATGGGTTAGTCAACAATAATAATAATCATCACAGATATCAAAAGTCACGGGTAGTAATTCCATTTTTTTCTGGTTAACAGTTTCACCTCCGAAGACCGACACAAAGACTGATACTTGACCCATCCCAGACTGTAATCCTTAACCATGGACACGGCTATTCGAATAGGTTTATTCTCTGCAGAGGGTGTACTCTTTACCCACGAGTAACGGATTTCTTTAGTCCATCAGGACTAATTCCATCTATGGTCTTTTTTGTTGAAAACACACCTAACTTGCACACACCAGCTTATCACACACGTGTCTGGAATCACCCACGACACCTGTTAAGCAAACTCTAAGTGGGGAGGCTACAACCTCGCGTAGCATGGGATCAAATTTGTATCGCGCGCTCTAAGGGGTGGCCTCCCCTCTCGGTCCCAACCGGAAACACCCATGCTCCCGGACCAGGTGGCCTGCCTACCGGTTACAACCAGTATCTTCCACCATGGCCTCTCTGTACGGTGTGTGCTAGAAAGAGGTTGACAACTTACTGAACCGTACTCTACTTGCTGTAGAGACGAGTGGTAGTACGAAACAAGTATGGGGGTTACTGGAACAAGACTCGATCTACGACCGACTCAGGAGGTTCAAGTATTCCCTGCATGATTAGTATAACAATTATAATCCATCCAACAGGGTCACCGCTCATATCACCTTGCCATGCCATATCAGACATAACCGTCCCGACGGAGACCGGCGACAAACTCATACCTACCCAAGGCAGAGGTTTTTCCCGGTTTTCTGCCGGTATGCATTCAAGGCATATGAGGGTGATTATCATCACAAGTGTGTTCGCTTCCAACAGCATGGAAATCAATAACATGCACCCAGACATATGATCATATCACATGAAATAACAAGTCCTTCGAAATGCGGTGGTGTTATAAATGCATCAATGGTCACACCAAAAATATCATTCCGGGGTTCAGAATGCTTGCCTTCAATGTGTGGAAAGGCAGGGTGCACTCCAAAACTTTTGAAAGTTTCTTCTCTCTCCCAAAATCCTATTTAAAAAAAATATTTGAATTAACACATATTTCAAAAACAGAACCAAAAAGTTGTTTTGAAATTTTTTCAAATGAATCTTAAAATAAACTAGACCAAATTTGAAGAAGGTAGAAAAAAGAATCAACTCATTTGGATTTATATTTAAGAAGTTATAGCCAGTCAAAGTTCTGGTCAAAATCTGTTTTTAAAATAAAACAGAAAAGAAAACGTTTCGGCAGAATACGTCTTCGAAAACGGGAGACGTACTGGGGTTAATACGTCTTCACTTAACCGACGTGGATAGGCGCAGGGTCACTGACAGTGGGTCCAAGGGGCCCACTGGTCAGGTTTGACCAGTCCGCCCTCCTCCTTCTTCCTTTGTCCCGAGCGGAGGCGGGACTCCGGCGACCAACGCCGGCGAGCGGCGGCTCCTCGCGGCCTCTGGAGGGCGGGGATGGATCCGCACGGCTGGGGCGTTTCTCCCGGTGGTCGAGGGGTCGACAGTGGTGGAAGACGTCGTCGGCGGTGAGCTTCACGGCGGAGGGAGCCTCGGGAGCAAAGTGGTTTTGTGGCGGCGATTGCTCCCGAACCAAATTGAATAGGGGGATCTGCTCACGGGAGGGAGAGGAAGCTCCTGGTGTAGAGTTTAGGGAGGGGGAGGCCCTGGTGGTGCCGGAGTGAACGGGGCAGTGGCGGCGGCCGTGGTTGCCGGAGATGAGGAAGACGACGTTTCCCGGACGATTGCGGGCTATGGGGGTGCCATGAGGGTAGCCTGAGGGTGCGTGCGTGCTCAGAGGGGCTCGGGGTCCCTTTTTATAGTGTGGCCATGTCGGTTTGCGGCGGCCGGGGATAAGTTTGCCGGCGAACCGCCCTACTGTGTTGCAGGGCGACGTGGCGGTGGTTGGTCGGCTCCAGGAGCTACCGACGAAAGATCCACTGTCCATGGAGGCGAGCTGGCGCACTGTGGTGGTCGGGGCGGTGCTGCCCATGGCGGTGGTGGATGCGGCCGCGGGCATGCCGCCAAGAGGGTTCTGGTGGTGGCGCTGTGGGGTGCCAGGGGTGGTCGGGGTGGCGTGGCGGTGCGGGGGATACGTGGCGTGCTAGCAGCTATTGGCCAAGGGCCGGAACGAGTCGGAACGGGTGCGGGGCGAGACGCGGCGGCACGAGCGCACTGGCGTGCCAAACGCACTTCTGGGCGCACCCAGAGCACGCCCACCATCCGTTCGGCGAAATGCCGTGGCCTGCTAGATGGCTTGGTTGGAGCTGAGAATTAGCAGTTCTAGTCTAGGGCTAGTTGAGATGCTAGTGGACATGCTAGTTTGATCAGAGGTGCAAGGTCACAGTGCAAAACAAAAATCATGTCAAAACTGATCATGCACACCAGGTGTTTGACAAAATGCCAATGGCACTTAGGCAATTCTTGGAGTGGCCAAAAACTCCAGATGGGGGTCTCTTTAGAAGAATAAGAGGGTGGTGTGGTTAGTTGGACAAAAGGGGAAACTTGCTAGTGCAAGTTTTACAAAACCCCAATTCTGGACAGGAAATAAATGACATTATTTCATGAACCAAAAATGATCCAAAAGGTGCATGCTCTTGGACTTAAGGGTTTAACATGGGGGACTACAAGTAGGAGAAATAATCAAGGGTATAGGAGCAACTAAAATGGTGGTTGCTGTACAAATCCTCAAATTGGACCAGAATGGAAATGAGGTTGATCCACTCAAATTTTTCAAAGAACATAAATAGGTTTTTGCTCAAAGTGAAATAATATGCTCCTACTGACCTCCCTTAATTTTGGTAGAAGTTTTGAAGAAATATTTAAATAGGTTGTAGTGCAAAAATGCACTCTGGACCAGAGAAGAAAAATTGAGTGCAGGGCTCAAAATATTTTATGAATGAAATATATTTTTGCATAAAAGTGATTTAAAAACATCACATGACATCTCCAAATTTTTGTGGAAATTTTAAGTGAGTCCATCAAATGTTTGTAGTTCAAATATGGTCAGATAACCTTGAAAAACCATTTTCAAGAAAGTAAAGAGCAAGCAATTTAATTATTTAATTAGTTACACTGATAACAGCAAAGTTTTTCTTGAGAGGTTAAACAAGTCCAACAACATAATTGAAAAGTTTTCTCTCTGGGAAAAACTCAACATAACAGGGAAGGAAATGATTTAAAAAAAATATCAAAATGGAGCTCAGAAATCCAAAGTTTTAATTCCTGGCAAAATTTTTAAATAAAACAAGGCCAAATTTTTGGGGTGTCATGATACTACCCCCCTTAAGAAAAATCTCTTCCTCGAGATTTGTTAAAAGCTGTTTTAAGAAAACTATATGCAATAAAAAGTGGCTACAGTGAGAGGGCAATAAGTGGTGAAAAACCACAGTGTGAATACTGGTGCTGCGCGGAAAAGTCTATGGTTCGGGACAAAACCGGGTGATTTCTATGCTGGATATAAATTTAGGATAACTCCTAAATTTAGATATACGCCGATCGCACCCGAGAGCACAGTGCTCTCTCTGGCTGACAGGTGGACCCGGGGCCCACTGTCAGCCTCTTCTTCTTCCACTGGCTCTTCCTTCTACCTCTGGCTCTCTCTTCCTCCTCTCTCCCGCGCGCTTTCTCGCGCTTTCTCCATCGGCGATGCCTAATGCGTAGGGCATCTAGGCCGTACCGTGGTAGTGCGCGGCGTGCTAGCTGCCGGTGCAGCGTGCACTCACCTCGCGGGCCAGCGCGCTGTCGGCACTGCTCGCGGATTCGACTCCGAACACTGGCGATCGGCGACGAGCGGTGTTGGTGGACTTCGCCCACCGTACACCGAGCTCGAGCTATAAAAACGGCCGGGGTGCCTCTCTCTTCTTCCTCACATCTGGCCTCACTTCTCCTCCTCCTTTCTCCATTACTGCTTACAGAAGCTCGGTCGAGGCTCTAATGGTGGAGGCGATGCCGGACTGGTTTGTGATCCTGATATGCGGAGGGTTGGCGACGCTGCTGGGGCTCTCTGTGCTCCTGTGGGCGATGATCTTCGACGAGTATTGCGATGCTGCGGCTCGGGTGTTGGCTCTCCGCGGTGGTGATCATGAGGAGTAGATGAAGTATGCCGGTTGCTTACTGTTGTTAGGGGATGATTAGCTGGAAGTAACACCGTTGCAAAGTTTTGCAAACAGTGTATGCGTCCGTATGATTATGGCTATGAGTCTGCTCGTGGTGCTATGTGAAATTAATTAATCCATACCGTGAAGTGGCAGGTGTAGCAAATTAGGGAAAAGAAATCTCACTCCAGAATTTCGTGAGGGAAAAACAGTTAATTTAAGGGAGCATAAACCACAACAAAACTACACACATAAGTAGAAGCCAATTAATTGACTCGTCGTACAAACTCAGGGTATCACGCATAAGTCACACACATAAATAAATGCTGCAAGGAACGAATACAGTAGTGACGTCTAAAATGAAAATGGTAACTGAACGGGGTCCTGATAAAATGTCTCTGGTAAAGGAATACACTCCTCTTCTATTGGAGGAAGTGGATTGACCAGTCGGTGTATGCGTCTCTCCCTGTCGGGTCTCAGTGGTCTGCCAATGGCAACCTGAGGATTTAAATCTGCGAGACTATGGAGATAATCCATCACTCGCTGGTTTAAATGCTCTTGAGCTATGATGTACTGGATAAGGTTGGCCAGAACTGGGTCTCTCTCAATACGCCCACCGGGGAAAGACGTTACTTCTCCGGGTGCTGCACGACTCGGAAAGTAATAATATCCTCGCTCACGGGCATAGGGTACTGCGGATCGAAGACGGGCAATTGCTTCTTTCGCAGCAGCTTCTATGGCCAAGTGTGGGGTTGGCATAGATTTCCCCACGAAGGAAACTTCTATTGGATCTTGGTTGGGGTCTACAGGAGGAATATGCACTGCTGCCCAATATTCCGAGGTGGATGGGGTGATCCTTGATTTGAACAGCTCGTACTGGGGTGGCTGGGTAGAACCCATGGTACTGCGGGTAAAATCCCACAATATTTTGACAAAGCTACCTGGGGTTGCATCTGGGGTTCTCAGATGAATGCTGGGGTTCGGCATGACAGAATAAAGCGTGAGTGTTGTGCACAAAGTGGGGGTTGCTAGGTAAGGTCACAAGGTGGCCTTTATATAGCAATGGAGCTGGATCATTTTACCATGGTGAAGGGTAATAAATTTGCCAGCTTGGCTCCAAAGGTCGGGTCAGTGTCAGAGATACACATATCTCATAAAGAGACGTGTTACTGTGGTTGTCGTCGGGTTGGTTTTGGTAGTTGTGCCCGGAAGAATATGCAGCTATGCGCTGACCAAACAGGCAAGGCTATTATTAAAACAGAGGCACAAAGACATGCTGCGTTAATATATGTGGTCGCATGATTACAAAGCGAGGATACATTGAAACTTGGTGCTACTCATACTGCTTAGTCTACTTCGTTTATGTCTAAACGGGCGTGCCTGGTGGATGCCGAGGCTTCTCCACGTGTCTCCCTGCCGGGATTAGTCGGAGATGGCGGAGGAACTGCAGGGTCGGGGTAGTGAGAATGACCATCACGGGGATTGTTGGCCACAACCCCGTTGGAGTGTGCTCCCAAAATGCGACGAAGCACCTCTGGGGTTATCGCAGCACCTTGGCCGATGGTTGGGGGCAGATCTCGGGGTCTCGATCGGTTGTCCAAACAGCACGACTGGGTTGTCGGTGTTGGGCTCGTTTTCTTCTCTCACCGGGGCTCGACGAACCAGCTCTCCACGAGCTGCTATTAGATCAATGGTGATCTGGTCCAACAGTGCCTCTAGTGCACTTACATAGCGCACTAGGTACAACAATGCGGGGTCCATCTCGTGGTCTCCATTGGCGACTTGGGGTGGTCTACCATACCCTTCTCGTCTGGGGTAGTAGTGGAACGAGCGACAGTTAACTCTGGGCGACAAGTGCCTGAGATGAACTATAGCCTCTCGAGCGGCTAGCTGGATGGCCTGTGGCTCAAAGGAAGTTGTCCTTCCGGTGAACTGGTAGGGACGCTCGGGTGCTAGACTCCTACCGTAAATGTGCACAGTGGCCCAGAATTGGCGGTCTTCACCGCTCATGGGTCCTTGATACACAACATATTCTGGTGGCTCCTCTAATGCGTAGGCACGACGGGTGAGGTTTGCGAGGATGGTCACAAAACCTCCAAGGTTGGTTGCTGTGGTTTCGTTGTGCACGACAGGGCCAGGCATTGTGGCTCGGTTTGGGGTAGCGGCTGTGCGGTGCTGGTTTGGTGTTAGCGCGCCCTTTTTATAGGAAAAAGGGGACGGAATCTTCCTTCGAACGCTTGCGAGAAAGAACTATTTAGGGGCCGGTCACTGGCGCATGAGCGACAGGTTCGGTTGATAGGTTGGGCACCGACTGCCAAAAGGTGTTGGGTCACTGTGTGGCTATCTTGCACGAGAAGCTTGGCTGGGGTTTGGTTGAGGTCTGGTGGGTTGGTTTGCCTAAGTTTATTGACCGGGCTAAGATAGGATTAGCCAATGGTCAGCCTGGCTCTGATACCAAGCCTGTCACGACCGGCTTTCCGGGTAATATATTTCCAGAAAAGACCGTCGTGCTCATCAGCCCCAGGATTACTGTTAGCTGATGAGGCTCCAACTTGATACATAAATTCCAAGCAAAAAAACAAAGTATGCATGTAGTACAAGACCATTCTGGCCTGTGAGTACAACAAATGGTTTCTAGTGGTGGATGGCGGAAGCGGTTTGTGGATCATCAGTGTCTATGGGACTCCAATTCTCACAGGAACAGCTGACCAGGTTAACTCCTATCTTCGCGAGGCTGCTATCTCCATTGCTTAGGTTCCGGGGCTGTCATCGCGTCACTCCTCTCCGTGCAAGAAAATCTGGCCAAGACAATAGCCAGGGACAAGCCAGTGAGTACTTTGAATGTACTCGCAAACATTATGAACACAGGTATAATATAACAATGATGTGCTGAAAATATTTTATGCTCATGACGTCAGTCACAATAGATAAATGAAATCCTGATGCGTGCAAGCAAGTTATTTATAAAATTGCAATAACATGGTAGTATAAAAAAAACTTATGAAAACAAATAATCAAGTAATGCCACAGTCGGGCGTCTGAGCGACGTCACATAAAGGGCTTTAAAAGAAAATGCCACAGTCGGGCGTCTGAGCGACGCCACGTAAAGGGCTTTAAAAGAAATGCCACAGTCGGGCGTCTGAGCAACGCCACATAAAGGGCTTTAAAAGAAATGCCACAGTCGGGCGTCTGAGCGACGCCACATAATGGGCTTTAAAAGAAATGCCACAGTCGGGCGTCTGAGCGACGCCACATAAAGGGCTTTAAAAGAAATGCCACGGTCGGGCGTCTAAGCGACGCCACGTAAAGGGCTTTAAAAGAAATGCCACAGTCGGGCGTCTGAGCGACGCCACATAAAGGGCTTTAAAAGAAATGCCACAGTCGGGCGTCTGAGCGACGCCACATAAAGGGCTTTAAAAGAAATGCCACAGTCGGGCGTCTGAGCGACGCCACATAAAGGGCTTTAAAAGAAATAATCATGATGAATATCCCGGAGATAGAACCATCCCAGAGATATTCGGTAATATCAATAATATCATGGGTTAGTCAACAATAATAATAATCATCACAGATATCACAAGTCACGGGTAGTAATTCCATTTTTTTCTGGTTAACAGTTTCACCTCCGAAGACCGACACAAAGACTGATACTTGACCCATCCCAGACTGTAATCCTTAACCATGGACATGGCTATTCGAATAGGTTTATTCTCTGCAGAGGGTGTACTCTTTACCCACGAGTAACAGATTTCTTTAGTCCATCAGGACTAATTCCATCTACGTTTTTTTTGTTGAAAACACACCTAACTTGCACACACCAGCTTATCACACACGTGTCTGGAATCACCCACGACACCTGTTAAGCAAACTCTAAGTGGGGAGGCTACAACCTCGCGTAGCATGGGATCAAATTTGTATCGCGCGCTCTAAGGGGTGGCCTCCCCTCTCGGTCCCAACCGGAAACACCCATGCTCCCGGACCAGGTGGCCTGCCTACCGGTTACAACCAGTATCTTCCACCATGGCCTCTCTGTACGGTGTGTGCTAGAAAGAGGTTGACAACTTACTGAACCGTACTCTACTTGCTGTAGAGACGAGTGGTAGTACGAAACAAGTATGGGGGTTACTGGAACAAGACTCGATCTACGGCCGACTCAGGAGGTTCAAGTATTCCCTGCATGATTAGTATAACAATTATAATCCATCCAACAGGGTCACCGCTCATATCACCTTGCCATGCCATATCAGACATAACCGTCCCGACGGAGACCGGCGACAAACTCATACCTACCCAAGGCAGAGGTTTTTCCCGGTTTTCTGCCGGTATGCATTCAAGGCATATGAGGGTGATTATCATCACAAGTGTGTTCGCTTCCAACAGCATGGAAATCAATAACATGCACCCAGACATATGATCATATCACATGAAATAACAAGTCCTTCGAAATGCGGTGGTGTTATAAATGCATCAATGGTCACACCAAAAATATCATGCCGGGGTTCAGAATGCTTGCCTTCAATGTGTGGAAAGGCAGGGTGCACTCCAAAACTTTTGAAAGTTTCTTCTCTCTCCCAAAATCCTATTTAAAAAAAATATTTGAATTAACACATATTTCAAAAACAGAACCAAAAAGTTGTTTTGAAATTTTTTCAAATGAATCTTAAAATAAACTAGACCAAATTTGAAGAAGTTAGAAAAAAGAATCAACTCATTTGGATTTATATTTAAGAAGTTATAGCCATTCAAAGTTCTGGTCAAAATCTGTTTTTAAAATAAAACAGAAAAGAAAACGTTTCGGCAGAATACGTCTTCGAAAACGGGAGACGTACTGGGGTTAATACGTCTTCACTTAACCGACGTGGATAGGCGCAGGGTCACTGACAGTGGGTCCAAGGGGCCCACTGGTCAGGTTTGACCAGTCCGCCCTCCTCCTTCTTCCTTTGTCCCGAGCGGAGGCGGGACTCCGGCGACCAACGCCGGCGAGCGGCGGCTCCTCGCGGCCTCTGGAGGGCGGGGATGGATCCGCACGGCTGGGGCGTTTCTCCCGGTGGTCGAGGGGTCGACAGTGGTGGAAGACGTCGTCGGCGGTGAGCTTCGCGGCGGAGGGAGCCTCGGGAGCAAAGTGGTTTTGTGGCGGCGATGGCTCCCGAACCAAATTGAATAGGGGGATCTGCTCATGGGAGGGAGAGGAAGCTCCTGGTGTAGAGTTTAGGGAGGGGGAGGCCCTGGTGGTGCCGGAGTGAACGGGGCAGTGGCGGCGGCCGTGGTTGCCGGAGATGAGGAAGACGACGTTTCCCGGACGATTGCGGGCTATGGGGGTGCCATGAGGGTAGCCTGAGGGTGCGTGCGTGCTCAGAGGGGCTCGGGGTCCCTTTTTATAGCGTGGCCATGTCGGTTTGCGGCGGCCGGGGATAAGTTTGCTGGTGAACCGCCCTACTGTGTTGCAGGGCGACGTGGCGGTGGTTGGTCGGCTCCAGGAGCTACCGACGAAAGCTCCACTGTCCATGGAGGCGAGCTGGCGCGCTGTGGTGGTCGGGGCGGTGCTGCCCATGGCGGTGGTGGATGCGGCCGCGGGCATGCCGCCAAGAGGGTTCTGGTGGTGGCGCTGTGGGGTGCCAGGGGTGGTCGGGGTGGCGTGGCGGTGCGGGGGATACGTGGCGTGCTAGCAGCTATTGGCCAAGGGCCGGAACGAGTCGGAACGGGTGCGGGGCGAGACGCGGCGGCACGAGCGCACTGGCGTGCCAAACGCACGCTCTGGGCGCGCCCAGAGCACGCCCACCATCCGTTCGGCGAAATGCCGTGGCCTGCTAGATGGCTTGGTTGGAGCTGAGAATTAGCAGTTCTAGTCTAGGGCTAGTTGAGATGCTAGTGGACATGCTAGTATGATCAGAGGTGCAAGGTCACAGTGCAAAACAAAAATCATGTCAAAACTGATCATGCACACCAGGTGTTTGACAAAATGCCAATGGCACTTAGGCAATTCTTGGAGTGGCCAAAAACTCCAGATGGGGGTCTCTTTAGAAGAATAAGAGGGTGGTGTGGTTAGTTGGACAAAAGGGGAAACTTGCTAGTGCAAGTTTTACAAAACCCCAATTCTGGACAGGAAATAAATGACATTATTTCATGAACCAAAAATGATCCAAAAGGTGCATGCTCTTGGACTTAAGGGTTTAACATGGGGGACTACAAGTAGGAGAAATAATCAAGGGTATAGGAGCAACTAAAATGGTGGTTGCTGTACAAATCCTCAAATTGGACCAGAATGGAAATGAGGTTGATCCACTCAAATTTTTCAAAGAACATAAATAGGTTTTTGCTCAAAGTGAAATAATATGCTCCTACTGACCTCCCTTAATTTTGGTAGAAGTTTTGAAGAAATATTTAAATAGGTTGTAGTGCAAAAATGCACTCTGGACCAGAGAAGAAAAATTGAGTGCAGGGCTCAAAATATTTTATGAATGAAATATATTTTTGCATAAAAGTGATTTAAAAACATCACATGACATCTCCAAATTTTTGTGGAAATTTTAAGTGAGTCCATCAAATGTTTGTAGTTCAAATATGGTCAGATAACCTTGAAAAACCATTTTCAAGAAAGTAAAGATCAAGCAATTTAATTATTTAATTAGTTACACTGATAACAGCAAAGTTTTTCTTGAGAGGTTAAACAAGTCCAACAACATAATTGAAAAGTTTTCTCTCTGGGAAAAACTCAACATAACAGGGAAGGAAATGATTTAAAAAAATATCAAAATGGAGCTCAGAAATCCAAAGTTTTAATTCCTGGCAAAAAATTTAAATAAAACAAGGCCAAATTTTTGGGGTGTCACAAGTTGCTAAGAGGACGCACTCACCCTCTCTGGGCTGCGGCTCAGTTTCGTCTCCCGGGAGCCGAGCCGACTTGTGGGGGATAAATCCCCCTTCCACCAGGTCGTCGAGGTCGTCCCACGTGATTGCCGAGCGGATCCAGTCGCCCTAGATCCAGACCACCGGCAGGCCGGACCTCGACAAGGATCCGCCCCGGTTGGTCCGCTTGCCCTTCGCCTTCGCGGTTGCCTTCTTCGCGCGTTCCATCGCCGCCGTCTTGTCCTTCCCCATGGTGGCAGTTCGAGCTCGAGCGGAGATCCGGCGACGAGACGGGAGCAAGGGTGGCGGAGAAATCGGGAGAAAACAGAGAGAGAATGGTGGCGTGCGGAACAGAGCCCCGGCCCAACGCCTTATATGAGGCTGCTTCCGAGTGGCTGACTGGTAGGCCCGGACGGCCCTGCCAAATCCCGTGGCGATCGCGCACGCGATACGTGGCGAAAAAGGTGGCGCAGGGATCGAGGCGGCTCCGCGCTATCCCATCCGTTTACTACGGCCTCTCCCGTCCCGCGCGCTTCCCGAAATTTGGATCCCATGAAATCCGCGGGCAGCAGAACAATTCATCGCACCGAAGATCTGCTCCGCACCGTCACTCAGAACTCTTCAAGTATAAGAACTCACTCGACAAAACCTAAGAATGGATCAAGGCGACTGGAAAGAAAGTTGTTGTCATCACTCTGGTCCATTGATCCGAAACAAGGTATGCTCACGACATGAAAAATGAGTCGGAGATGTGCTCAAACCCTTTCCCACTCAAACCTCGATCCATTCAGGGGCTAATGATGAAGCTATGTACCTAGGGTAGGGCCATGGACCTGTCCAAACTGACCTACCCAAGGACACCTCCAGAAGAAATCACATTTCAATCGACTTGGCGGTGTTTCACTTGACGGACTCGAAGACACTCGACCAAGAAGCAACCACTCGACCAAGATCCAACCACCCAACGGCCAGGAGACCTAAAGTCACTCCGCACGCTAACGGTCGGTCGTTAAATAGCTTTTATGGTCATCATAGCACTTTATTAGGGGCGTTACCAGTAACGCCCGACCTTAATGTACTTAAAACCCTGCATAACTGAGGGCCGGAGGGGTTTGGCGGACTCTATATAAGCCACCCCCCTCCTCGGTGTAAAGGGTTCGTGAAAGTGCAACTATCCCTAGGTGGTTTTGGTAATTCATAACAACATATAGCTCACTGAGCTAATGCTATTCCAAGATGATTATTTCAGGAAAGCTCAATGATTGGCATGGCATGGATGTGAAAATGGAACCCTCAAAATGCTAAGGACAAAGGATTGGCTCAAGCTCAAGAGCTCAAGACTCTTCATTTTACATTTTAGTGATCCAAGATCACATTGAGTCTTTAGGAAAAGCCAATACTATCAAGGAGGGATGAGGTGTTGCTTAATGAGCCTCTTGCTTCATGTGCTTAGTGATATGCTCCAAAACCCTCAACTACTTTCCCATATCCACATATGACCAAAACCCTAAGCCAAACTCGGTCCTACCGATTCTTCCTATCCGGTGCCACCGAGTTTCATTTGTCATAAGCCACTGCCAAACCCTAGCAAATCGGTTCTACTGATAGGGATCTCGGTCTCACCGAGATGGGGTTGCAAACTCTCTGTTTCCCTTTCGTAACTTTTCGGTCTCACCGAAAGAGCGAATCGGTCCCACCGAGATTGCAATGTAAATTCAGTGTTTCCTTTTTGTAACTTTTCGGTCTCACCGAAAGAGCAAATCGGTCCCATCGAGTTTGCCTGACCAACTCTCTGGTTAGCTAATTACCAAATTCGGTCCCATCGAGTTTGTGTAATCGGTCTCACCGAGATTACGTTATGCCCAAACCCTAACCATATCGGTCCTACCGAGTTGCATGTCAGTCCCACCGAAAATCTCTAACGGTCACTAGGTTTACCTTTCCGGTCCGACCGAGTTTGTTGATTCGGTCCCACCGAGATTGGAAAACTGTGTGTAACGGTTAGATTTTGTGTGGAGGCTATATATACCCCTCCACCTCCTCTTCATTCGTGGAGAGAGCAATCAGAACACATACACAATTCCAACTCATATGTTCCGAGAGAGAACCACCTACTCATGTGTTGAGACCAAGATATTCCATTCCTATCATATGAATCTTGATCTCTAGCCTTCCCAAGTTGCTTTCCACTCAAATCTTCTTTCCACCAAATCCAAATCCTACGAGAGAGAGTTGAGTGTTGGGGAGACTATCATTTGAAGCACAAGAGCAAGGAGTTCATTACCTACACACCATTTGTTACTTCTTGGAGAGTGGTGTCTCCTAGATTGGCTAGGTGTCACTTGGGAGCCTCCGACAAGATTGTGGAGTTGAACCAAGGAGTTTGTAAGGGCAAGGAGATCGCCTACTTCGTGAAGATCTACCGCTAGTGAGGCAAGTCCTGTGTGGGCGATGGCCATGGTGGGATAGACAAGGTTGCTTCTTAGTGGACCCTTTGTGGGTGGTTGCTTCTTCGTGGACCCTTCGTGGGTGGAGCCCTTTGTGGACTCGCGCAACCGTTACCCTTTGTGGGTGGAGCCCTGTGTGGACTCGTGCAACCGTTACCCTTTGTGGGTTGAAGTCTCCATCAACATGGATGTAGGATAGCACCACCTATCTGAACCACGGGAAAAACATCCGTGTCTCCAATTGCGTTTGAATTCTCCAAACCCTTCCCCTTACATTCTTGCAAGTTGCACGCTTTACATTCCGCTGCCAATATACTCTTTGCATGCTTGCTTGAATTGTGTGATGATTGCTTGACTTGTCCTACAATAGCTAAAATCTGCCAAGAACTAAAATTGGGAAAACGTTAAGTTTTATTTGGTCAAGTAGTCTAATCACCCCCCCTCCAGACATACTTTCGATCCTACAAGTGGTATCAGAGCTTTGGTCTCCATTTGCTTTGATCTCCATAGCATTTGGTAGTCATAGCCTTGGTTTCACAACCTAGGAGAGTATGGTGTCTAGCGAGGGAAATTATCACCGTAGAGGTCCTTACTTTGTTGGTACTAATTTTGCTAGTTGGAAGCGTAAAATGAAAATGCATATTCTTGGACATAACCCCGCCGTTTGGGCTATTGTGTGTGTTGGTTTGCAAGGTGACTTCTTTGATGGGAAAGAACCAAACCGTGAAGCTACCGCGGATGAGTTGAAGATGTTGCAATACAATGCTCAAGCTTGTGATATTCTCTTCAACGGATTGTGCCTCGAAGAATTCAACAAAATCAGCCGTCTTGAGAATGCAAAGGAAATTTGGGACACTTTGATTGATATGCACGAAGGTACCGACTCCGTCAAGGAATCCAAGTTGGATGTGCTTCAAAGTCAACTTGACAAGTTCAAGATGAAGGATGGTGAAGGTGTCGCTGAAATGTACTCTAGGCTTGCTCTCATCACAAATGAGATTGCCGGCTTAGGAAGTGAAGAGATGACCGATAGATTCATCATCAAGAAGATCCTAAGAGCCTTGGATGGAAAATATGATACCATGTGCACATTGATCCAAATGATGCCCAATTACAAAGATCTCAAGCCGACGGAGGTGATTGGAAGAATTGTTGCTCACGAGATGTCACTTAAGGATAAAGAGGAACTTCACAACAAGTCAAGTGGTGCCTATAAAGCCTCATGTGAAGCCCCCACATCATCAAGTGAGAAACAAGACTTCAATGAAGAATTGAGCTTAATGGTGAAGAACTTCAACAAGTTCTACAAGAGTAGAAGCAAAGATAGAAGCTTCAAGTCAAGGTCCTACAATGACAAAAGATCTTCTAGTCGAGAGAGAAACTGCTACAGTTGTGGAAGACCCGGACACTATTCCAATGAGTGTACGGCTCCCTACAAGAGAAGAGAAGATTCTCCAAAAAAAGAAGCAAAGAATCACCACCAAGAGAGAGAAGGAGTAGAGATGATCGTTATGAACAAAGATACTCACGGAGAAGCAAGGATTCAGAAAGGAAGGAAAAATCATCAAGGAGCTACACAAAACGAAGACATCAAGCTCATGTTGGTGAATGGGTATCCGGCTCCGACTCCGACAGCCACTCCGAGAGAAGTTATCACTCCGACTCCGAAGATACTCAAGATGAAGGTGTTGCCGGTCTAGCACTTGTGTCAACCAACTCCTACGACATATTTGACTCACCAAATGAAGGAGTTGGAAGATGCTTCATGGCCAAAGGTCCTAAGGTAACACATCCCGAGTATGTTGATTTCAATAGTGATGAAGATGACTTGTTAGGTGATGATTTGCTTGTTGACAACTCTAGTGATGAATACTATGATGAAAGACCAATTAATCATGCTAATCAAGATAAAATGAATGACAATGATAAGGAGAAGATTGAGGCTCTAACTAAAGAATTAAACACTCTTAAGTTAGCTCATGAAACTATCTTCGAAGATCATCGAGAACTTTTAAGAGCTCATGAGAAATTACGCTTTGAAAAGCTCAATCTTGAGCAAGAGCATGAGTTCTTAAAAGAAATCAATGATGATCTCCGCAAGAAAAGTTCTTCTCACATTGCCAAGCGTTTACTCTTATCTACTTACATGCCTCAAGTCAAGTCTAGTAACAAGAACAAGAAATATTCTTCCTCTAGCAGTAACAATGATCATGCTAAATCCAATATTGTTGCTTCTAGTAGTTCTCTTGATTCCACTAATGATTCTCTTAGCCAAGTTACACTTGAGCAAGAAAATAGTTTATTGAAGGGAATTATAGAGAAAGGAGTGTACAAAAGCCTTGCCAGGAGTAAGCAATTCGAGGAAATTGTGCGCAAGCAAGGAATGCACCGGAAGAATCAAGGTGTTGGTTTTGAACGAAAGTACAATTCCAATGGAGTTGAGTGGGAAGAAGATCAATACCCCAAGACAAAGTTTGTTCCTCAACAAGAGAAGTATGATACTTCTTTCAAGGGGACACAAGCTCAAGATGATCTTCCACCACAAGACTATAAGCAAAAAGGCAAGGACAAGCTTCAAGAGGAAATTGATGCATTTGAAGAAGCTCCTAAGACCTTAGTCAAGTGGATTCCCAAGACTACTTCAAGTTCCACTTCATCAAGTACGACTACAACTCCAAGGATTCCCATCAAGATGGTGTGGATCCAAAAGAAGAAGAACTAGAGAGTTCTTGAGGGTGACTCCGCCAACATACTTCACTCTTATTATTTTGGCAAGAACAAGTGCAATCAACTTCCACATCTTGCACTAGTTCAAGGAGTCACAAACCCTCTTGTTGGTAAGACAAGGGACAAGGTAACCTAAAAGTTTTCATGGACATCATCTTGTGTGTGCATCACTATATGTCTATGGATATCCTTGTTTGTTCCTTGTGGGACTAACCCATGTAGGTATTGAAAGTGCAATTCACTCAAATGGATAGCTCCAAGTGATCTACATCAACATTGAGCGTCCACATCTTCAACATCTACATGAAGTCATCATCGACAAAACCCAAGGTTAGTTCATCCCTCTTAGGGGGGATATCACATCTAGGGGGAGCTTTACTCTAAGACTTGAGCTAAAGCAACTCTAAAGATGTGAACACAACAATGCTTTATGTAAAAGTGGTAACCCCACTTGAGCTTAAACGATGAGTATGACCTATGATCAAGTGTTCTCACTTGACTCCTAAGTCAATATACTCATATATAGATGACCTAGTCATCGCAAATTGCTTGATAGATGCTAGAATTGGTTGTGCATGCCTTGTCACATATTTCATTTGCCATCTTATTGTGTGAGCATGCTGGTTGCATATTTTACTCATTCGAGGACATCCACTTGTTGTTTTGATTGTTCGGTTTTATTTCTTTTTGCCAAGTGGATGGACAAGAATGCCTAAGAACCTCCTCTAGCTATCTATGCTTTTCTCGTCTCAAACTCTTTTCATGCTACATCACAAAATTTGATCAAGTCAGATTCGAACCACTCTGTGTGAGGAGCGCTCGGGGTCCCCGATTCGTCATAGACTTAAACTTCCAAAACCTCTTTATGATTCTCGGTCTGACCGATACCCCACTTTCGGTCCTACCGAGATCATTAAGTTGATCTAGGTTTTCGATCTCGGTGCAACCGATTTGAAATTTTCGGTCACACCGAGTTTCAGTAACTGCTTACAGTTATGAATCTCGGGGCCACCGAGTTGTTCCACTCGGTCACACCGACAGGGTCAGGCTATATATAGTCACGGGCAAAATTTGGAAATTTCTCCGAACCCCTTCTCCCGCGCGATAGCCTGCTCTGCCAACGTGGTCTCCGGATCGTCTTCTCGCTGCCAGCCGCCTCCAGTCGCTGGTCTCCGTCGCCGTCAACGGGAATTCTGCCCTACCGTTGCTGCCGTAGCGAGTCTCCACCAAACTAGGGTATGGACTCGATCTTTGTGCTATTCTCCAATCCGATTCTTAGCACATTGTGATCATCATGATTCTTGCCATGATTGAAACACTCCTATCCAGTCAATACTCTCGTAGATTAGGTTTGATTCGAAAATTTTAGGGTTAGGTTTCCGCCGAAACCATCTCGGACCCACCGAGTTGAAAAACTCGGTCCCACCGATTTGGCTTATGCCATTGCACAAGTGAGACTCGGTCTGACCGAGAATTACTTATCGGTGTGACTGATTTTGGAACTCTGTGAAACCCTAGCAGTCTCGGTGCCACCGAACTGTGACTTGGTCTGACCGAGTTCACTAGTTTAGGTGCCAAAACTGCTTTGGTATCACCGAGTTTAAATATTGGTAGATCCGAGATGATTTCAGTGGGAAACTAAAACTAAGTTTTTGGATCATTCTTTTGCAAAAATCTCTGCATTTTGTGATGCTCATCTATTCTACCTCATCTATAATCTGTTCACAGGGTTAGCAGTCAGCTTGTTCATCATGTCAGACCAGAGTGACAGCCAGAACATGTCAGAAGAGCAGGTGCAGATGAGTGAGGGCACTAGTCCCTCAAGTTCTTCAGATGATGGCAGCAGGAGTACTCCTAGCAATTTGCCAAAAGCTGCCACCAGACAGAGGAAGAAGAGAACTTCTGATTCCGAAGATGAAGATTATGTGGCAGAGGAAGAGGCCACATCAAAGAGAGTTGAGCCAGCTCAAGGCACAAAGCCAGGTTTGAAAATCAAAAGGCCAGCAGGCAGTCAACCCTGTCAAAGGCAAGAGCTTCAACTGAAAAGCCTGCACCCAAAGAGCCAGTTGCTGCTGAAGGCAAGAAGAGGAAGGAAAGGGTCAAGAAGACCGTGGCCAGAGTGCTTGGAAAGGCTTCCATCATGGAAGAGGAAGAGGAAGAAGAGGTAGCTGCACCAGCACCGAAGGCACCCAAGCTGATGGGTGATGCTATCAAATCAGGGGCTGCTGCATCTAAGCCCAAAGAAGCACCCAAAGCTGCCTCCAAGCCAAAACCAAAGAGGAATATAAGGAACATACCTGCAGCTGAGAAGAACAAGGCCCCAGTGCCTGAGACTGTTGCTGAAGAAGAGGATGAAGAGCAAGTTCTTAGAAAGCTCAAGCCCAAGATCCCAGACCACAACGATGCTCATCCTGTGGCTGAGGATATGAAGCACAAGAGAGACTCAGGGCTGAGGAAGTGGAGAGAAGCAGACCCGTATGCTTCAAGGAGGAGGACTGCTGTGGACTACAGATTTCACACCAAGGAGCAGCAAGATTTCTATGAGACAGTGCTGCTTGATAAGAAGCCAATAGTCTGTGATATGAGATGGGTTGACTGGCAATACATCAAGGACAATGAGGAACACTACCCTGGAGTGTATGACAGCTTTAGTGCTTGTGGAGTTGCAGACTTTGTTGGGCAGAAGCTCACAAAGTGGAACAAGGAGCTCATTATGCAATTCTACTCCATGGCACATTTTTATCCAGATGGTAGGATCACTTGGATGTCTGAAGGTACGAGGTACCAATCTACTGTTGAGGAATGGGCAAAGTTGATCAATGCCCCAGAGGAGCAAGCAGATGACTTGGACATTTATGCCAAGAAAAAGATGGATCATAACTCAATGTCCAACATGTACAAGGAAATTCCCAATGAAGCTCTTGACACCTTCAAATTTGGGTCTGTACATTACCTTCTGTCAGGGCTGCCAACTATAAATTGGATATTGAGGCACACTCTCTTGCCCAAGTCTGGAGATTACAAGATGATCAGAGGCCATGCAATCAACTTGCTTCATGTCTTTGATGTGCCACAGAAGTTCAAGGTCACGAGCCTCATAGTAGAAACTATCAAGAGGACTGCAGCAGATCAGAAGAGGAGCTGTGGATATGCCCCTCAGATTCAGGAGCTCATCAACTCTAAGATGGGCACGGGCATATATTTATTGGACAAGGAACACCTGCCCATCCGTCCAGATTTTAAGGACAATCAAGTTGTCATGACTGAGAATGAGCCATCGTCTGCCCAAGCACAAGCAAAGAAGGAGAAGGCAAGGAAGGAGAAAGCTGCCAAGATGCCAACTCAAGAGGAGGCATCTGAGTACTTCTTGAAAACCAAACAAGAGCAGCTTGGTTACCTGATTGCATCCACCCTGCGGATTGAGAAAGGACTAGCCACCCTAACTCAGAACCAGGCAAGCCTAGAGAGAATCATGGAATAAAAGTTCTATGACTTGGATGTCAAGGTAACAGAGATTCAGACTGCAGTGGAGCAGCTCCAAGATGACATGCACGAGAGGAGAGGCAGGACTACAACTGATGCCTTTGCCAGAGTGCCAAGAAGTCCGAGGTCGTCTGCAGTGCCAGTTCCTGACACAAGAGCAACTGCCTCAGCTCCAGCCACAGCCTCAGTTCCACCAGCTCCAGCATCTACTTCAGCTCCAACTCCAGCGTCTACTTCAGCGTCTACAGAAGCCTTCGTCCTTGGAGTGATCCGGACTCCACCACCACCTGAAGATCAAGCCTGAGCGTCGATCTAGTACTATGCATTTTCTAGGAACTTTTTGGTAACTTGTTGCCAAAGGGGGAGAAAAATGTATAGATCATAGGCTTCGAGAGAGAGAGTGTTGCCTTTTTCTCTCTTGCTTTATTTGGTGGTTTTTTCGAACTTTGTTTGCTTTTGAGTGCTTGAGATACTACGTCATTATTTGTGAGACATTGATGATCATGTGTTTGATCATAAGCTACACTTAATGCTTGATGAATGCTATTATCTTATCTATCTTATGTGATCATTCACTATTCTTGGTGATGAGTGCATGTATTTCATTCTTATCATTTTAAGCGCTCCACCAAGATGTATGTGACATGGAAGAGTAACCCATGACTCTAACTCTTTGTGCATTTGCAGTCCAAAGCAAATTTTAAATATGCACAAATTTAGGGGGAGCTCTTACTTGTCACATACTTCTCAAAGCGACGATATATTTCATGCTTATTATCATTTGTCGAAGCTTTGATCTATATGTTGTCATCAATTACCAAAAAGGGGGAGATTGAAAGTGCAACTATCCCTAGGTGGTTTTGGTAATTCATAACAACATATAGCTCATTGAGCTAATGCTATTCCAAGATGTTTATTTCAGGAAAGCTCAATGATTGGCATGGCATGGATGTGAAAGTGGAACCCTCAAAATGCTAAGGACAAAGGACTGGCTCAAGCTCAAAAGCTCAAGACTCTTAATTTTACATTTTAGTGATCCAAGATCACATTGAGTCTTTAGGAAAAGCCAATACTATCAAGGAGGGATGAGGTGTTGCTTAATGAGCCTCTTGCTTCATGTGCTTAGTGATATGCTCCAAAACCCTCAACTACTTTCCCATATCCACATATGACCAAAACCCTAAGCCAAACTCGGTCCTACCAATTCTTCCTATCCGGCGCCACCGAGTTTCATTTGTCATAAGCCACTGCCAAACCCTAGCAAATCGGTTCTACCGATAGGGATCTCGGTCTCACCGAGATGGGGTTGCAATCTCTCTGTTTCCCTTTCGTAACTTTTCGGTCTCACCGAAAGAGCGAATCGGTCCCACCGAGATTGCAATGTAAATTCAGTGTTTCCTTTTTGTAACTTTTCGGTCTCACCGAAAGAGCAAATCGGTCCCACCGAGTTTGCCTGACCAACTCTCTGGTTAGCTAATTACCAAATTCGGTCCCGCCGAGTTTGTGTAATCGGTCTCACCGAGATTACGTTATGCCCAAACCCTAACCATATCGGTCCTACCGAGTTGCATGTCAGTCCCACCGAAAATCTCTAACGGTCACTAGGTTTACCTTTCCGGTCCGACCAAGTTTGTTGATTCGGTCCCACCGAGATTGGAAAACTGTGTGTAACGGTTAGATTTTGTGTGGAGGCTATATATACCCCTCCACCTCCTCTTCGTTCATGGAGAGAGCAATCAGAACACATACACAATTCCAACTCATATGTTCTGAGAGAGAACCACCTACTCATGTGTTGAGACCAAGATATTCCATTCCTATCATATGAATCTTGATCTCTAGCCTTCCCAAGTTGCTTTCCACTCAAATCTTCTTTCCACCAAATCCAAATCCTACGAGAGAGAGTTGAGTGTTGGGGAGACTATCATTTGAAGCACAAGAGCAAGGAGTTCATTACCTACACACCATTTGTTACTTCTTGGAGAGTGGTGTCTCCTAGATTGGCTAGGTGTCACTTGGGAGCCTCCGACAAGATTGTGGAGTTGAACCAAGGAGTTTGTAAGGGCAAGGAGATCGCCTACTTCGTGAAGATCTACCTCTAGTGAGGCAAGTCCTGTGTGGGCGATGGCCATGGTGGGATAGACAAGGTTGCTTCTTCGTGGACCCTTTGTGGGTGGTTGCTTCTTTGTGGACACTTCGTGGGTGGAGCTCTTTGTGGACTCGCGCAACCGTTACCCTTTGTGGGTGGAGCCCTGTGTGGACTCGCGCAACCGTTACCCTTTGTGGGTTGAAGTCTCCATCAACGTGGATGTAGGATAGCACCACCTATCCGAACCACGAGAAAAACATCCATGTCTCCAATTGCGTTTGAATTCTCCAAACCCTTCCCCTTACATTCTTGCAAGTTGCATGCTTTACATTCCGCTGCCAATATACTCTTTGCATGCTTGCTTGAATTGTGTGATGATTGCTTGACTTGTCCTACAATAGCTAAAATCTGCCAAGAACTAAAATCGGGAAAATGTTAAGTTTTATTTAGTCAAGTAGTCTAATCACCCCCCCTCTAGACATACTTTCGATCCTACAGTTCGCACCCCTGTAATTCATACTCTCATAATCCAGTCGACCGCCTCCGGGCTCTGAGACGTAGGGCTATTACTTCCTCCGAGAAGGGCCTGAACTCGTAAACCTTGCGTTCTTACAACTTCTCCATAGCTAAGATCTTGCCTCTCCATACTTACCCCCTACACTACTGTCAGACTTGGAACCACGACACGCAGTGCTAGGATGCCAAGGTGAGAGCGGCCCGGATGGGCACGACATTACCGGCAAAGGCGAGTCCGCGACGTGACCCATGAGGGTCTGATAAGGACCTCACCAGATCTGAGAGGTAGGGGGAAAATCGGAACGGGGAGAGAGATCATGTGCCATGGGGAATCAAGCCAGAAAATAAGACGGTTGGAGGAAGAAGAAAAAAAGATCTATTTGTTCGTTTCCGATCCAATGGCTCAAAGCTATTATTTTTTGATCGCCGAAACTGAAAAGAAAACCAGTTACCTCACAAAAGGATTGATTATTTCCTTTTGAAGGCGATTCGGCCTACAACATCAACACTAGAAGGCTCCGACTTAAAAGCATCTTCAATAGATGCCCTACAATAAAGCATTGAAAAGTAGTTGGAGAGAAATTTAGGGCACAAGAAGTGACTTTTGAGACATTAGAAATTTTTTATCTCCAACATCTGCCCTGAAATTGATGCCCTAATATACATCATGTCACTCTTTTTATGGTATCCTATTATAGGGCAGTTGTTGGAGGAACGTTTTTGGCACAAAGTGATGTAAAACAGTCATTTTCTTGTGGTTCTGCGTGGCCCCCCGTGATGTAAACTTTTAGGACAGCTGCACGTGATGTAAATACATCATTTGGGGTTGTTTCTGAGGGCTGCCCAAAAATGGGACCACACCCGTTGGAGACCATGACAAGTTTTGAGCACTGTTGGAGCAAGTTTTGGTGCAAAGTGACGTAAAAAGTCAGGGACCAGGGCTACTGTTGAAGATGCTCTAAAGATCTGAACCCAAACTATTTTTGATAGTCGTTTAATTCACATAAGTGCGGGAAGAAGCTACATGATGATGGCCTTCTAGAGTCATTTCATTTTCAACCACTTGAGATGTGCGAAGCTTGAAGATGAAGAAGGCACTTTTCCCTACGATCTAGATATTGGAACTTATAGGTTATGTATGTGGTCCACTGAGCATGACCAATCAAAGAGGTTTTCAATTTTTCATATTTTTTATAGGCGAACTTAATAGATATGAATATAGCTACCTTTTTTTTTAGAAAAAGAGGGGACTGCCCTCAGTCTCTGCATCGAATGATGCACACAAACTTTTAATAATCACCGCAAAATTCATGCCATCCAACAGTTCAAAATAGTTCAACAGATTAATTGCCACAAATGGCTGCCCAAATGGCAAAAATAAAAAGTACAAATATGAGCCTTATGCATCACAAATCGTACTAGTGGGTCCACAACTAAATGGGTGAATAAATCTCAAGAGACCATATTTCATCGGTTGCAACCAAAGACTGTGGGCGCCCGCTTGTCCCCCTTATGAAGTAAGGACCAAATATGAATCCAGTTGACAAGCCTAAAAAATGACTCACTAGAAATTTGGAACTTTCCTAAAGTTAAGAATATAACCATTACGAGAGTTTCAAATAGCCCAAAGTAAAGCACAGACTCCTATACAGATTTGAGACTTCAATTTTGGATGAGCCCTTACTAACCAGTTTTCAAACATATTCGTATATAGATTTGACTGTGAAGACACCTGAAGGTGTGAATTTTCAATAGAATGTGTCTGGTTCATTTGTTAGATTAACCATCATCAACCTTGTAACAAGTGAAGGAATTATGCCCTAGAGGCAATAATAAAGTTGTTATCTATATTTCCTTATATCATGATAAATGTTTATTATTCATGCTAGAATTGTATTAACCGAAAACTTGATACATGTGTGAATATATAGACAAAACAGAGTGTACCTAGTATGCCTCTACTTGACTAGCTCGTTAATCAAAGATGGTTAAGTTTCCTGACCATGGGCATGTGTTGTCATTTGATGAACGGGGTCACATCATTAGGAGAATGATGTGATGGACAAGAAACATCCGTTAGCTTAGCATAATGATTGTTAAGTTTATCGCTATCGCTTTCTTCATGACTTATACATATTCCTTTGACTATGAGATTATGCAACTCCCAAATACCGGAGGAACACCTTGTGTGCTATCAAACGTCACAACGTAACTGGGTGATTATAAAGACGCTCTACAGGTGTCTCCGAAGGTGTTTGTTGGGTTGGCATAGATCGAGATTAGGATTTGTCACTCCGAGTATCGGAGAGGTATCTCTGGGCCCTCTAGGTAATGCACATCATGATAAGCCTTGCAAGCAATGTGACTAATGAGTTAGTTGCGAGATGATGCATTACGAAACGAGTAAAGATACTTGCCGGTAACGAGATTGAACTAGGTTTGAAGATACCGACGATTGAATCTCGGGCAAGTAATATACCAATGATAAAGGGAATAACGTATGTTGTCATTACGGTTTGACAGATAAAGATCTTCATGGAATATGGAGGAACCAACATGATCATCCAGGTTCTGCTATTGGTTATTGATCAGAGATGTGTCTCGGTCATGTCTATGTAGTTCTCGAACCGGTAGGGTCCGCACGCTTAACGTTCGATTATGATTTGTATTATGAGTTGTGTGTTTTGGTATCCGAAGATTGTTTGGAGTACCGATTGAGATCACGGACATGACGAGGAGTCTCGAAATGGTCGAGAGGTAAAGATTGATATATTGAACGATGGTATTCGGACACCGGAATGGTTCCAGATTGTTTCTGGTATTTTTTTGGAGTACCGAGAGGTTACGGAACCCCCAAGGAAATAATGGGCCTACATGGGCCATAGGGGAGAGAGAGGGGAGCCTGCAAGGGGTGGCGCGCGCCCCTCCCATGGGCTGTCTGAATTGGACAAGGGGAAGGGGGTGCGACCCCCTTTCCTTGCCCCTCTCCCCCTTCGAAAGAAGGAAGGGTGGGGGCAACTTGGACTAGGAGTCCTAGTCGGTTCCCCCCCATGGTGCGCCCCCTGTGGCCGGCCTCCTCCCTCTCCTCCTTTATATACGGGGGCAGGGGGCACCCCAAAGTACAACAATTGTTTCTTAGCCGTGTGCGGTGACCCCCTTCACAGTTTACTCCTCCGGTCATATTGTCATAGTGCTTAGGCAAAGCCCTGCGCGGATCACATCACCATCACCGTCACCACGCTGTCGTGCTGACGAAACTCTCCCTCGACACTTTGCTGGATCAAGAGTTTGAGGAACGTTATCGAGCTGAACGTGTGTTGAACTCGGAGGTGCCGTGCGTTCGGTACTTGATCGGTTGGATCGCGAAGAAGTTCGACTACACCAACCGCGTTATGTTAACGCTTCCGCTTTTGGTCTACGAGGGTACGTGGACACACTCTCCCCCTCTCGTTGCTATGCATCTCCTAGATAGATCTTGTGTGATCGTAGGAAATTTTTGAAATTGCATTGCTACGTTCCCCAACAACAAGACGTACCAACTGAGTCCATTTCTCACCAATTATAGGCCGCCGAGAAGAAATATTCAGCGGTTACGACCCTAGGTAAAATGTAGATTTCAAGTAGTGTTCTCGAGGCAACAGACATGTCTTTCTGTTGGGCAATATGATAATGCCATGGGCACCGCATAACTGGTGGCATATCCCCGGCCATGGGTGTTCTCAAAGCCTATAAGCCATTGCCTACCATAATTGTTCGTAGACGAAAAACCAACTTTTAACCCCCATGAAACATTTCCAAAAAATGAGAATCATTTGGCTTTGCCTAAACTTCAGAGAGGGTTTTAGAATCCAGGTATTCATTTCGGAGCAATTATTTCCATACACCGTCCTAGGTGAGTAACTTGTAAAGCCATTTGTGCAACAAAAACTCTTAATCTCAAGATCTTCCACTCCGAGACCCCCTTGGTCATTCAGACAACATATGACATCCCATATGTCTGAAAAGTTTTAAGAAATATGTAATAAAGTATATAATCAACATGTTGAAATCAAGTTGCTACGACCTACACATGGATCCATCAATCCATGTATTTGAGTTAGGAGTTTAGTGATATGTAAAAGTTATAGAATAGTTTCACAGCTCATGCTTCTGAGAACGCCTCAAAGAAATGGTCTGTTTGGTTGACCCAATTGAACCTTATTGCAGATGGTTTTATTGATGACTTGTCATCTAATTGAACCTTATTGCAGATGGTTTTATCTATGACTTATCATTTTGGGTCATGCTCTAAATAAAGCAAAATACTGGCTTCCACACTATGGAGGGTATCATCTAAATCTCTGAATAGGACACGATACGAGACATGGAACGAGAAAAGTCACTATTTCCATTTCATAAAATTCGAGGTTGTGAAGCTTATGTTAAGTGACTTCTTATGTTGGACGAGCTCACGCCCAATTCTTAAAAGAAAATTGTGTGATATCCAAAAGAAATATTAGAGTATTATTGTTCCACAATGGTGAGTAGCTTAAACAAGATGACAAGTGTTTGTGACCCAAACAATGTTTTCTCGCGAAATATTTTATTACCCGGAAGACTAATGGGGATCGCAACAGCTTGAAGATGTTTAAGAAACACCACTCAAGGATGTCCATCGAGTCCCTTTTTCAAAAATGAAAAACAAAAATCATATTTTAATGTTTCAAAAAATTGTTTCTTTCCATGGAAACTTATGTGTTTTCTGCACAAATGTGTAAAAAATCGTTTGAAAATATTGTGATGTATGCTGTACAAAAAAGACAAAATTGTGGCCCAAGAAAAAGAAAAGTCGGCCCATTTTGAAAATACACATTTGCCTTGTTTTGGTACGCCACGTGTGAAAGTATAATGTTATGAAACTTTTCTCGGATGTGTTAAACTTGTATTTCTGTCTTTACAAATTTTGCCAGTTTCTTTTGCGCTATGGAAACATGTTTTTTTTTAAACAAGCTCACTGGAGCCTGGCCACCATTGGTCATTTGCGTGGATTCCTGTTTCTATGTAAGATAAGAATCAACCAATCACATTAAAAAAAATATTAGCCTAGATTCAATGAAAAATTTCTATGCTATGCTTTCAATTGCATGTCTTTTCCTATAAAAATTGAGATACTTATCATTTCATCATCAGATAGCCCGGTCAGCAGCCACCGTTCCAGACCGGGGACGTCATCGCTATTGGCCGTGCGTGGCCGCTGCAGCTGTGCCTAGATATGGCTAACAAACCGAGATAAGGTGCGCGTCATCATTTTCATATGTGTAACTTCCACACGTAATCTCATCATATTTCCTTTTCTGCTATCGAACTCTCCTATATAAACCACCACCCCAGGCGGAACTTCTCCATCTCAAATAGCTGCGCCACACCAACAGCAGAACCTTAACCAGTTACCCAGCCACTTATCAAGCACTGATGGCAAAGCTAGCGATGCCGCTCACTGCGACATTCCTGGCCTTCGGGCTGGCAGTGCTCCTCCTGTCCGCCGCTGGTCCGGCGGTCGCGCAGAACTGCAACTGCCCGGCGGGCATGTGCTGCAGCCAGTGGGGTTACTGCGGCACGGGCCCGGACTACTGCGGCGCCGGGTGCCAGTCGGGCCCGTGCACGGTGGCGAGCAGTGGCGCCGCAGCTGCGGAGGCGTCCGGCGGCAAGCCCGTGGGGAGCGAGCGCACCCCATAGGTGACGTGGGTGCACCCGCCTCAACTCCCAGGCCTGAAATGTGATGGTCCTCCGATCTTAATAGAATAAAGCTAAGTAAGTGAATTGCTGGGAGCTAAGTATAGCAAAGCTGCCGTGTAATGGATACGGCTAATACGTACCGAGTGAGTACCTCCTAGATGGCCAGAGCAGTGTTGTCGAGGAGGAAATAAGCCTCGGACAACGATGGTTGTTCAATATATTTGAATCAAATGTTTTATCGCTTTGCATCCATGGTAAATTGCATTTGGTGTGTATCAACTATCTAAAAAATGAATTTGAAACAAATTGAGAGAGAGAGAGATAAGATGCGCGTCATCATTTGCGTATGTGTTACGTCCAAGCGTAATCTCATTATCATGTACTCGTGTGATGCAGCCCTGCCCATAATATTTCCTTTTCTGCTATCGAACTCGCTTATCTATACAATTACTAAGCTCCCACAAAATAGAGCCCTCTGGTTCATCGTGGACTTTGGTCAAATGATGGACCCATCAAAACAGGTTTTCTAGCCAATGATTACTGTGTGGCGACGTATTTAGTAGAAGCGAAAGTAAAACTGATTTTTCTTGACTCAATTGTTTGCTTTTTGTTTGGTCGACCGCATCCTCCAACGGTGCCCGACACATTTTTTCCGCGTCCACTTAAAAAAAGCAATTTTGAAAACATGCATTCAAATTAAACATAAGTAAACATTAAATGACCGGTCAACCGCGGGTAAAAGTTTACTTAAACATTAATAAAACATAAAAAACTAAACAAACGCGCCTCCCAACCACCTAGCACGCTGCCCTAGGCGTCGCCATCGTTTTCCATCATCGACGGTGAGGTCGACGAAGGCTGGCAGCGGCCCAGCCCATGGGAATGCGGTCTCCCACGCCACACGTGCTGACTCCTACAGCATTTGCCCCACCGACAACATTGTTGTGCGGCGCGCGCTCCTCCTTCTCCTTCTCCCGGTGCTCTTCCTCCACCTCCCGTGCCAAGCAGGCACGGCGCTCCTCCTCCTCACGCTCGTCTTGCATCTGATGCTCGCCGTCGACGCGCTCCTCGGACAGGTGGAGTTGTCCCCAGTGCTCTAGGTAGGCCTCCTCTTGTTTCGGCGTGGCACCCAGCACGATGGACGGCGTGCTCACCCACTCGCGGAGGATGCCAGTCCACGTGTACATGTCCAACTCCGGCTCCGTGGGCGTGAGCGTGAGCACCTGTGTGTGCTCAGGCTCGGCCTTGGGTTCGGGCCGCAGTGGGGCGTAGGCGTGGTCCCCCGCCGCCGACAGCGCGTGTCCTCCTTGCGCCGGCTCTCCTCCAAGGTGCGCTGGAGCGCCACCTCTAATGTGGCCTGGTGGGCCGCCCCCTCCTCCTCCGAAGCCACCTCCGTGGGCGGCGGCACGAACCCAAGGTTAAGTTGCATGGCGCCATGGCGGGCCACGTCGTGCTCTGTGGCGAACCAGACCTCCCAGTTGGGGGAGTCTTGAGCATACACAAGGTCACGCCGATGCTCTGGCGTCAGGAGGGCGCGACGCTTGCGCACCTTCTCCGCGTGCGCCTGCGCCGACCGCGCCACCTCCGACATCGGGATGCGGTGAGGGTCAAGGTGCTAGCCGTGCAAGAAGTCGACATCTGGCCACGACAACGGGTGGCGGCAATGCCAATACCAACGCGCTTCGTGCACCTAGATGTATAGCTGGTCCTATGGCCGGCGACCACTAGCCGCATGGGGATTCATCGCGTAGGTTGACGGGGGCAGCTGCGGTGGCCGTGGCGGAGGGGGAGGCGGCGTGCGGGATGAGCTGGCACCGGCATCGAGTTTGCCATTGCTCTTGCTGAAGATAACCATGGCTAGCACTTGCGTTGTCGGCGGTGAGAGGAGCGAGTGTGGACAAATGTGGATGGGAAGGAAATGTGGATGACCCCCCCCCCCCACACACACACTTGCATTAAGGACGAGGACGTTGCACACTTCTAGACGCTGCCATGCGGGCTGAGGTTAGGTGGATGCAATGACTACGACCGCGTGGAGTAGTTGTGTTGTCGACGTGCGAGCCCGAGGTGGACATTGAGTGGACACACGGTGCGTCCGTCTTGTGTTAGCGTGGACGCAAATTTGGGCCGCAAATGCATCCAGACGGGTAGCGAGCGGGCAACTTTTGGGTTTGGTTCATCGCGTAGGGCTAGTATTTTCACCTGTTTGGATGCAAACAGACACACACGAACAATTTAGGTCGGCATGTTTGGAGTTCCACTAATCTATGTCAATAGCTGCTTGTTGCAAGGGACTAATTGACGTCAAGAGCTCTTTGCTGCTTGCTCATCTGTTGATGTCTACTTCAAATTGATGGCTTGATTCATGTGTTGATGTCTACTTCAAATTGATGGCATGATTCCGTTGGAGCAAATGGGTTTGACCCAATTTTTAAATGGATTTTGTTGGTTTCGGTCAGAGAGTTTGGTTTGTATAAATTTGGATTGTGTTGGTAAGTTTTATTAGTTTGCATGGTCTAGGGCTTAAACCTTTCCTAGACGGCTTGCCTGTTTGTTGATGAGTAGTTGTGACGCCCCCGATTTGACCGTATACTAATCATACATGCAAACGTGTACGATCAAGATCAGGGACTCACGGGAAGATATCACAACACAACTCTATAAATAAAAATAAGTCATACAAGCATCATATTACAAGCCAGGGGCCTCGAGGGCTCGAATACAAGAGCTCGATCATAGACGAGTCAGCGGAAGCAACAATATCTGAGTACAGACATAAGTTAAACAAGTCTACCTTAAGAAGGCTAGCACAAACTAGGATACAGATCAAAAGAGGCGCAAGCCTCCTGCCTGGGATCCTCCTAAACTACTTCTGGTCGTCGCCAGTGAGATGCACGTAGTAGTAGGCACCTCCAGTGTAGTAGGAGTCGTCGTCGACGGTGGTGTCTGGCTCTTGGACTCCATCGTCTGGTCGCAGCAATCGGGTATAGAAAGGGGGAAAAGAGGGAGCAAAGCAACCGTGAGTACTCATCCAAAGTACTCACAAGCAAGGAGCTACACTACATATGTATGCATTGGTATAAAATGGAATAAGGGTATCATATGTGGACTAAACTGCAGAATGCCGGAATAAGAGGGGGATAGCTAGTCCTATCGAAGACTATGCTTCTGGCCACCTCCATCTTGCAGCATGTAGAAGAGAGCAGAAGGTAAGTTCACCAAGTAACATCGCATAGCATAATCCTACTTGGTGATCCTCCCCTCGTCGCCCTGTTAGAGAGCGATCATCGGTTGTATCTGGCACTTGGAAGGGTGTGTTTTATTAAGTATCCGGTTCTAGTTGTCATAAGGTCAAGGTACAACTCCAAGTCGTCCTGTTACCGAAGATCACGGCTATTCGAATAGATTAACTTCCCTGTAGGGGTGCACCACATTTCCCAACACGCTCAATCCTCTTTGTTCGGACACACTTTTCTGGGTCATGCCCGGCCTTGGAAGATCAACACGTCGCAGCCCTACCTAGGCACAACAGAGAGGTCAACACGCCGGTCTAAATCCTATGGCGCAGGGGTCTGGGCCCATCGCCCGTTGCACACCTGCACGTTGCGTACGCGGCCGGTGAGCAGACCTAGCAACCTCCATTACAAAGGAAGTTGCGTTATGCGGTCCAACCCGGCGCGCGCCGCTTAGTCGCTGACGTCACGAAGGCTTTGGCTGATACCACGACGTCGAGTGCCCATAACTGTTCCCGTGTAGTTGGTTAGTGTGTATAGGCCAGTGGCCAGACTCAGATCAAATACCAAGATTTCGTTAAGCATGTTATTTTGAAGTAACCGCGGACGCCGACCAGGGCCAGGCCCACCTCTCTCCTAGGTGGTCTCAACCTGCCCTGTCGCTCCGCCACAAAGTAAAAGTTGGGGGCTGTCGGGAACCCAGGCCCACCACTACCGGGGTGGAACCACCTGCCCCTTCAACCCCCAACATCGGAATCACTTGCGGGTACTCAACAAGCCGACCCGACTTTAGTCACAACATTTATATGTATAAAGTATACAATATATACCCGTGATCACCTCCCGAGTGCTCACGACCCGGTAGTATAGCATGGCAGACAGACAAGAATGTAGGGCCACTGATGATAACTAGCATCCTAAACTAAGCATTTAGGATTGCAGGTAAGGTATCAACAGTTGTAGCAACAATGACAGGCTATGCATCAAAATAGGATTAACGGAAAGCAGTAACATGCTACACTACTCTAATGCAAGCAATATAGAGGAGAGTAGGCGATATCTAGTGATCAATGGGGGGGGCTTGCCTGGTTGCTCTGGCAAGAGAGAGGGGACGTCAACACCGTAGTCGTACTGGGTAGCAGCGGCGTCGGTCTCGTAGTCTACCGGAGAGAGGAGGGGGAAGAAACAATGAATATAATGCAAATAGAAGCATAACGATGCATGGCAAGACAAGTAGCGGTGCTAGGGGTGCCCTAACGCGGTATGAGGTGGTACCGGTGAAGGGGGGAAACATCCGGGAAAATATCCCCGGTGTTTCGCGTTTTCGGACAGATGAACCGAAGGGGAAAAGTTGCGTGTTCGCTAGGCTAGGGATGCATGGCGGACGAACGGGCTGTGTATCCGGATTCGTCTCGTCGTTCTGAGCAACTTTCATGTACAAAGTTTTTCCATCCGAGCTCCGGTTTATTTTATATTAATTTTAAAATATTTAAATTACTTTTAGAATTTATTTAATTAATTTAAACCAACATTATCCAGAATAGTGTTTGCTGATGTCAGCATGATGTCAGCAATCAACAGGGGTGTTGACTGGGTCGCTAACGTGTGGGTCGAGTGGTCATTGACTTAGTTAACTAAACAAGATTAGTTAATTTAATTAAAGTGATTAGGTAAATTAATTAGGCTTAATTAGATTAATTAACAGGATTAATTAAGTTAATTAATTAATTACTATATATATATATATTTAATCTTTTTTAACGTTTTGGGGCACTGGGGCCCGTTTGTCATAGGCATAGGGGGGCCTAATGGGCGTGGGCGCTAGCGGATCGGGCAACGGGCGCTGGGACAGAACCCGCCCGGTGCGGGGAGGTCGCTGGGCGACGAGGAAGTAGGGGGGGCGCATATGCGGGCCTGCAGCAGCGGACGGCGCCGGCGAAGGGCGCGCCGATGATTGGCAGTGGCGGGGCGAGGGGAGCAGGGGCGTGGCAGGCGTGGGCGCGCGTCGGCGAGCCGGGGCGCGGCCAAGCCTGGATGCGTGCAGCGGCGGCGAGCAGTGCAGCAGCAGGGGGACAGAGAACGCGGCGCCTGGCGATAGCAACAGGCGTGTGCGTGATGCGAGACGCCGGGTGGCCGCGGTGAGCACGACCGGTGCAGGTACGTGCGGGGAAGGATGAGGCGCGGCACAGGGCGCACGCGGGCAGCGCAGCCGCCGCGAGGAAGTGGTGGCACAACGGGACAGCGTGCGGGGAAGAGGAGTCCGAGGTGGTCAGTGGCGCGGCGGGCACAACAGTGGTTGGCGGGGCCGCACGGCTGGAGCGGCAAGGCGAGGCAAGCCGCGGCGGGGAGCAGGGCCGGCCTGACCAGAGCAGGGGCGTGGAGAGGTCCACGGGTGTGGATGGCGTCATGGC
>NC_041382.1:593693559-593705142 GCF_002162155.2 Triticum dicoccoides | reverse complement strand
GTCCAGCGACAGGGGGGTGGCGCCGGTGAGGTGGCTACGTAGGGCGGCGAGGCGCCGGGGCGATGGCGTCGGGGTCGCCGGGTTCGATCCCCCCTTCCTGATTCAGATCGGGATCCAGAGGTGGGGGGAATCGTGGGGGTGGTTGGGCTGGGGTTTCCCCAGGGGTGGGGGTTAAGTGGCGTCAGCTGGGCCGGCCTGGTTGGCCCCAAGGCCATCTGGGCCGTGGCCCGGCGAGGGAGGGGGGTGTTCTCTTTTTATTCTTTTGTTGTTATTCTTTTATTTTATTTTTGTTTTCTATTTTTTCTCATTTTAAATATATAGGCCTTATATAAAAACATGGTTTCTACATGTCAAATAGTTAGGGAATATTTTCAACACATCGAGCATTTTAGTTTTGAATTTTGAAAACTTTAATTGTTTTAACTTTAATTCAAATTTTGAATTTGAATCCGTTTCGAACTAACGCAAGATTATCAGTAGTAACCGAGGTGACGAGGCATCATTAACGCGGGATTACTGTAGCCTAATTATCCGGGCATCACAAATCTCCTCCACTACAAGAAATCTCGTCCCGAGATTTAGGAGCGGGAGTAAGGGGGAATGGATTTGGTTACGAAATTTTGACGAGTGTCCTCGGTCTTGGTTGCTCTTCTCAAAGAGGTCGATCCCTTACGTTGATGTCTTCATTTCTCCGCTTCAAGTCATCATGATGATGTCGGCATCCTTTCTTCGGGAACTCCATCATACTTACGAAAGAATAACGGGGTGGGTATTCTAGGAGAAGGGACCTCCACAAGGTTGACTATCTGGTCGATAACATCGAGGAAGGTGGCAGAAAGTATCTCTCGAATAGAAACTTAAGAAAATATCGAGAGTAAAGTAAGAAGGTACCATGAGAAGTTTCAAGCAGGTAGGCAATCGCTTGATGCCTAATGAAAAGGTGAACGGGTTTTAGGGCAACGTGAATAAGTATTACCAGAATAGATCACTAGGAACGTGGCTCGTGAATTGCATACAAAGCCATGCGCGAGGAATAACTTTGGGAACATGGGGTGTACAGGAGAGTCAGGTTTCGATCCTGTGGAACTGTGGGTTATGGGCCCACCTTGTGGGTTAAAAGTAGGAAGGGTGGTGATATCTTGCGTGATTATGTAAGCAAGGCATGTCAGAGGATTGCCTCTCATTTATGTCGACAACAACATCGGTACCAAGGGCGAGGGACGAAGAGAACCATTTTCCTGCTCGTCAAAACAAGGCGGACCAATATGCAAAGTTCTCGTCCATCGGTGGTTACCGGAATGTCAACAACAATAGTAACAGGGTCTTACTGACAGAGTTGTACGCTGAGGTGCTTATAAAAGCAGTGACGTATTACTGCTTAGATCATATAAACCTCAAGAAGGTTAAACAGAACAATGGAAAGGAAAATGTGATTATCAGATTAAGTAGAACAATGGAAAGGAAAAATGTGTTTAAACACATATTTCAGGGGTATATCCTTCCCAAGAACAAGCAGAGTATGATATCCAAGACCGGATAGAAGGTAGAAAACCACTTAGGTAAGGGGAGAGGAATTTCATGACATTACCCATACAGTGGTGTTTGGGTAATTGAGCAGGAAACATTAGCATTGGGCTTCAAATGTTCTCGTTGAAAATCGGAGTACCACAGACATGCTTCGAGATAGCATTGACAATGTCTTCAAGCAAATGTCAGACTTTGGATATGTGTAGCAACCAGACCTCAAACAGTCTGATCTCTGTGCTCCGGTGTCATCCCTGGATCAGTAATGCTGACACCACACAGTACTCGGAGGATTTATAGCAGAGTAGCAATCACACACTTATTACATCGAGTGTCTCAAAAGAGAACTTATTACAATAAATATGGCTTAAGGCCATCTAATAACGATAACAACGGAAGGCTTGGAAGATAAGTGAGTCCATCAACTCCAACGGCATCACTGAGTATAGAACCACGACCTAAAAACTCCTTAATTGTCGTCTGAAAAGTCTGCAACATTAACGTTGCAGCCCGAAAACGGGTCAGCACATGGAATATGCTGGCAAGGTAACACATAGAGAGTAATGGAATGAAACAGGTATACTATATGCATATTTGGCTGGTGGAAAGCTCTATGGTTACAGTTTTGCGTAAAGCCAATTTTTCCCTACTGAATACATTTATTTAACTATCATGGTGGTTGTTAAACATTGAGAATGGTTGACAGCATTCTCAATCCCAATTAAGCATCATCATTAAAAATAACCCAACAAAATTAATTTAGAGTAACATGTTGAGATTCACATGAAAATCCAAGTACTAGATACTCAAGATGTCCATAACCGGGGACACGGCTAACCATGATTAGTTTATTACACTCTGCAGAGGTTTGCGCACTTTTCCCCACAAGACTCGATCGCCTCCGTCTGGTTTCTCGCACTACATGGTGTTTGAGAAAACGAATGACCGAGACATAGTCTTTCAGAAGCGCTAACACCTTACGATCGGGTAGACCGTACCACCTACATCCCCTACATCTGCTAGTCTACCACTGTAAGAGTTCGCACAACTTAGTCAACTATGCTAGAGCCCATAATAGCTTGTGGATGCACACGGAAGTCTCTAGTATAAATAGTCTCATGATCCCTTTGAGCCTGGGTGGCGGTCCAAAAGAAAATAGGCAAGTCCTGGAATATCCAGGTGCCTCAGTCCACCCAGATGTGTGTTTAAGTTGCCACCTTAGATAAACCATTAATTAACAAACTCACATCTGTCATGGATATCACTCACCCAATCCACGTCTACTAGCATAGCATGGCATAATAAGCAAACGCAGAAGTAACTCCCAAAGGTTTGATAATAAACAGGTAATAGGTACTACCTCAACTACTTCCCATCCCACAATTTAATTAGATCCTAATCATGCATTGTGTGAGGATTGATCTAATGCAATAAAACTGGGTAGTAGAAAAGGTATGATCAAAGTGTTACTTGCCTTGCTGATGATCCGCGAAACCTAACGATTCGAAGTAACAGGCGGCGCACTCCGGGTATTCTATCGCAGACAAACAAATAAGCATACAATAAGTACTCATATAATGTGCGGGTAAAACTCAAATAAGAGATCTAACCAGAAGGTTCAACTTAAGAACTTCGGTTGGCAAAAAGAATCAAACCGAACGAAGCAACGAAAGTCAAACGGCGAAAGAAAACAACTTTGTCCTAGTAATATGGATCTAGGGCAAATTTTACAGTAGAAAAATCTTGTTTAAGTTGGTTAAACGGATAGAGGGTTTCGAGACGAAACTCTAGGCGCTTGAATCGCCTGATTCCGATAAATGAGCGAAAAGTTATACTAAAACGAAAATCGGATCAGGAATCACGATCAAAAAAATCGCGGATTTAATCCGAGAAAAAAAAACGACGAACGCTCGCTAGAACGAACGAACGGACGAACGCTCGCTATTTAAATAAACCAGAAAAACCGATCTATTTAAAACAACCGAATCTAAAAAAAACTGTCGGAAAAACCGACAAAAAAACCGATCTACAATTTTTTTTTAAAAAAACCGATGGCACGGAAGTCGAGGCGGCGGCAAACCTCGGCGGCGACGCGGGGCGGCGGCGACGGCGCGTGGGGCGGGGCGGGCGGCTAGGGCGGCTAGGGTTCTCCCGGGGGGGGGGCTGGGCCGGCTTTTAAAGCCTGCCGGGCTAGAGTCCTATCCGGACACGGCCCGGTTAGGTCGGTTCACTTTTTTTTAATTACTCCGCTCCGAAGGAAAATAAAAAAAAAAACTAAACGGACTCAAAAAATTCCGAAATAAATTTTCACGGGCTTCTAAAATCAGGCCGCACAAGGTGAACATTTATTTGGGACCTAAATGCAATTTTGAGAAACGCACATTTTTCCTAAATTCAAATAGAACACCGAAAAACTCCGAAATAAAATCTTATTTGATTTTATTATTAAATCCTCAATATTTCTTTATTTTGGGAAAGTCATTTTATTCGCTCTCTCATATTTTTGTAATAGAAATAATTGATGATAAAATATATAAAATCAAATGATCCTATTCTCAAAATTTGAGAGAACTCAAATATGAAAATAACGAAATCCCCAACTCTCTCCGTGGGTCATTGAGTTGCGTAGAATTTCTAGGATCAACCAAAATGCAAAATAAAATATGGTATGCAATGATGATCTAATGTATAACATTCCAAATTGAAAATTTGGGATGTTACAAACCTACCCCCCCTTAAGATGAATCTCGCGCTCGAGATTCGGGGTGGCTAGAAAATAGGTGAGGGTGATCTTTGAGCAAGTCTTCCTCTCGTTCCCAGGTGGCTTCATCCTCTGTGTGGTGGCTCCACTGAACTTTGCAAAACTTGATAACCTTGCTGCGAGTAACTCGGCTGGCAAACTCGAGAATCTTAACTGGTTTCTCCTCGTAGGTCAAATCGTTATCCAACTGAATAGTTTCCAACGGCACTGTGTCTCTCAACGGTATGTCAGCCATCTCCGCGTGACCTTTCTTTAACTGAGAAACGTGGAACACATCATGAACTCCTGACAATCCTTCAGGCAATTCCAACTTGTAGGCCACTTCTCCCATATGCTCCAAAACTCGATATGGTCCTACAAATCGTGGTGCTAACTTCCCTTTAACTTCAAAATGCTTTGTTCCCCGAAGTGGAGATACTCGAAGATAAGCTCTATCTCCAACTTCGTAAACTGTCTCCTTGCGTTTAGAATCCGCATAACTCTTCTGTCTGGACTGGGTTACCTTGAGCCTATCGCGAATCAACTTCACCTTCTGTTCAGACTCTTTAATCAAGTCAGGTCCAAACAACTGGCGGTCTCCAACTTCGTCCCATGACAACGGTGTCCTGCACCTCCTTCCGTACAAGGCTTCGAAAGGGGCCATCTTTAAACTGGTTTGATAATTGTTGTTGTAAGAAAACTCTGCATATGGCAAATTATCGTCCCAACTAGATCCATAATCTAGCGCACAAGCTCTCAGCATATCCTCCAAAATCTGATTGACTCTCTCGGTCTGTCCATCTATCTGTGGATGAAAAGCTGTACCGAATTCTAGCCTGGTTCCCAAGGTTTCATGCAACTGCTTCCAGAACTTTGAGGTAAACTGGGTTCCTCTTTCTGATACTATATTCCTTGGAACTCCATGCAGACATACGATCCTGGTTATGTATATCTTTGCCAACTTAGCACTGGTGTAAGTGGTCTTTACTGGGATGAAATGAGCTACTTTCGTCAATCGATCAACTACAACCCAAATCGAGTCATAGCCTGAACGAGTCATGGGCAATCCCGTGATAAAATCCATGCCTAGCTTATCCCACTTCCATTCGGGTATCGGCAATGGTTGTAACAATCATGCTGGCTTCTGATGCTCTTCCTTTACTCTCTGACATACATCACAAACTGCTACGTACTCCTCAATATCCTTCTTCATTCCGGTCCACCAGAAAATATCCTTCAAATCCAAATACATCTTGGTATTTCCTGGGTGAATCGAATACGGTGAATCATGTGCCTCTTGCAAAATCAACTTTCTGATCTCCGGGTCATTGGGCACATAAACAGGGTCTTCAAACCATAGCGTGTCGTGCTCGTCCTCATGAAATCCTTTAGCTTTTCCTTTGCTCAGTTTCTCCTTTATAGCGGCAATCTCTTTGTCAGCTTTCTGAGCTTCCCTGATTTTATCCATCAAAGTTGACTGAATCTCCGATGCTGCTACATAGCCTCTCGGAACTATTTCCAAACATAGTTCACGAAGATTATCTGCTAACTCCTTGGGTATTTCTCCCGTCATTAATGTATTGACATGGATCTTACGGCTTAATGCGTCAGCTACTACATTAGCCTTTCCGGGGTGATAATGCAATTTCATATCATAATCCTTGATAAGCTCCAACCATCTCCTTTGTCTGAGATTCAACTCCTTCTGTGTGAAAATGTACTTCAAACTCTTATGATCCGTGTACACCTCACAATAATTTCCAATGAGGAAATGTCTCCATGTTTTCAATGCATGCACTATGGCTGCTAACTCCAAATCATGCGTGGAATAATTCAACTCATGGGGCTTCAGTTGTCTTGAGGCATATGAAACAACTCTCCCTTCCTGCATAAGCACTGCTCCAAGTCCTCGGCGTGAAGCGTCGCAATACACCTCATAATCTTTGGTCTAGTCTGGCAAAATCAACACTGGTGAGGTAACCAAACGTTTCTTCAACTCCTGGAAACTAGCCTCACATTCCTCTGTCCAATATGAACTTGGTATCTTTCTTCAACAACTCGGTCATAGGCTTCGCAGTCTTTGAGAAATTATTAATAAATCTCCGGTAGTATCCTGCGAGTCCAAGAAAACTCCGGATCTCTCCAACTGTTGTTGGGGCTTCCCACTTGGTCACTGTATCAACTTTAGTGGGATCAACTGCTATACCTTCTCCAGATATAACGTGTCCGAGGAATCCTACTTCCTTCAACCAATACTCACATTTGCTGAACTTGGCATATAATTGATGTTCTCTGAGCTTTCCAAGTACCAAACGCAAATGCTCCTTATGTTCCTCTTAATTCTTCGAATAAACCAGGATATCATCAATGAACACTACGACGAACTTATCCAGAAACTCCATAAACACTTTGTTCATCATGTTCATAAAATACGCAGGTGCGTTAGTCATACCAAATGACATAACGGTATACTCATACAGCCCATACCTGGTGGTAAAAGCTATCTTAGGTATATCCTGTTCTCGAATCTTCAACTGGTGGTATCGTGATCGCAGATCGATCTTGGAAAATACCTTAGCTCCTTGCAATCGATCAAACAGATCATTAATCATTGGTAGTGGGTACTTGTTCTTGATTGTTACTTCATTCAATCCTCGATAATCTACAACCATCCTTAACGATCCATCCTTCTTCTCCACTAGAAGTACTGGCGATCCCCAAGGCGAAGAACTTGGGCGAATATATCCCTTATCCAGTAACTCCTTAATCTGCCTCTTAATTTCCACCAAATCCTTTGCTGGCATCCTATATGGTCTCTTTGATATTGGCCCTGTGCCTGGCAATAGCTCAATCAAAAACTCAATATCTCTATCCGGTGGCATGCCTGGCAACTCTTCTGGAAATACATCGGGAAAATCCCTTACCACTGGTACTTCCTCCTGCACAACTCCTGTTAGGCAATTTACTTGAGTCCTCTTTGGCACATGCCGGGATACATACTTGATCCTTCTCCCTTCTGGTGTGGTAAGCAAAATTGACTTACTAGCACATTCAATATTCCCTTCATACTTTGATAACCAATCCATGCCTAATATCACATCCAATCCTTGAGATTCCAATACTATTAGGTCTGAGGGAAAAACATAGTTACCAATCCTTAATGGTAACCGATCACACCATAGACTAGCCACATACTCTGCTCCAGGCGAGGTTACTAACATGGGTGACCTAAGGGCTTGGGTTGGTAGGTTATACTTATCCACAAATCCCCTTGAGATGTATGAATGCGATGCACCAGTATCAAAAAGAACGAGTGCAGTAAATGACTTAACCAAAAACTTACCTATTACTGCATTGGGCTAAGCTTCAACCTCCTCCACGCTAACGTGGTTCACCTGTCCCCTGTTGAAAGGGTTCGGCTTCTTCCCAAAACTTCCATTGCCATTTTGGCCTTCAGGACATTCATTGGCATAATGTCCGGTCTTCTGACACTTAAAACAAGTGACTTGGCTCAGGTCCTTCTTGGCTGGGGTTGAGGGGTTGGTGCGGTTCTGGCCGTTGCTTCCTCCATTGCCATTTCCATTCTTGGTGCCATTGTGATTGTGCGAGCTACCTCCTCCATGGGTATGCTGAAAATGTCCTCCCGGTCTAGGGGTAAAACGTGGCTTCTGTTGAGCTCCTGAAGTGTACTTTCCTTGTCCATACTTCCTCTTGCGATTCTCAATTTGTTGCTGCTTCCCTTCAATCATAAGAGCACGATCTACCAACTCCTAGTAGTTGTTGAAGGTGGCTACCATCAACTACATGCTCAACTCATCATTCAGTCCTTCTAGAAACTTCTCCTACTTCGCTGCATCCGTAGCGACGTCATCTAGTGCATAACGTGCTAACTTACTAAATTCCTCCACATACTGGCCAACTGTCCGTCCTCCTTGGCGCAAGTTGCGAAACTCACGCTTCTTCATGGCCATAGCTCCTGCTGAAACATGGGCAGTACGAAAAGCCTACTGAAACTGGTCCCATGTGACAGTGTCAACTGGGAAAGTGGCGGTGAAATTCTCCCACCATGATGCTGCTGGTCCTTCTAGCTGATGTGCGGCAAACTTCACCTTCTCCGCATCTGTGCATCCTACTGTGGTCAACTCCCTAGCTGTCTTGCGGAGCCAATCATCTGCTACAATCGGCTCGGTGCTACTGGAAAACACCGGCGGATTCAGCCTAAGAAAACGGGCTAAGTTGTCAACACGTGGTGGTGGTGGTGGGTTGTTGTTGTTGTTCCCCTGATTCTGATTCTGGACTAGCAACTGCATCAATGTGTTCTGCTGCTGGATCAACTGGGTGAGCTCCGGTGGAAAGGTAAATCCGGGGTCACGTCTCGGAGGCATCTGAGGGTTTAGAAAAGATGAGATATAAGAATAGAGGGGGTCTAAAGAGAAAACACTACCCATATGCACATGAGGCAAAAGCAAACAATTCACTTTAATCAATCAAACAAGGGCATACAATCGATCTAACTGTCGCAAAAGTGCTCGGACTACTATATTTACATGGTGGACTACTACTACTGATGAGGTGGTCTACTAGAAATATTCTTCAGTTGCAGACTCCATGATATCTGCTCCAGCTTCATCAACATAGTCATCATCGCTACTATCTGGTTCCGAGTCGGTGCCGTTGATGATGATGTAGTCTTCCGGGCTAATCTCCTGGGGTTCTTCGTCTTCATCTACTAGCGTAGGGCCTCCCATAAATATTCCAATCTTCTTGATTAGGTCGTCATTCTTCTCCACCAATACTTCAATTTCCTCTTCATAATCTTCATGTGTAGCCTTGAGTTCTTCCTCCAGTTCCTTGATTCTAGTCTTAGCCTTCTTCAGATCTATCATGTCGGCGCACATCTGGTTCTCCTGTCGTCGAATGTGCTGGTTTAGCTCCTGGATAAAAGCTGCGATTGATCTATCCTTCCTGGTGCTGATCATCTCCCAGTGCTCATCTCGGCGCCCACAAATCTGGTAGATAGTATCCTTGAGATCCTTGCGGTAGACTTCTCTAATGCGTCCCATGGCGATGTGAGATGCCATGCTCTTTCCTAGACTCCAAGTTGGTGCATCAAAAGAAAACTCTATGGGCTCGGTGACTGGCATGAACGTCCTTCCTGGAACTTGAACTTGAATCATCCAGCGCTCTTCTTCTGGTAAAGTGGCGTTGTAGGTTCCGGTGAAGCTTGGTACTCCTATGTTCAGGTATCTAGTGACTTCCTTCAAGTGACGTCCAAAGGGTGTATCTTCATCCGGTTGCGTGAACTTGTTCCTTGCATCCGCCATCCTAAAGAGTAGAAAAGATGAGAGGTCAGAAGAAAAGAGAGTGAATAGTGATCTAGGTATTTAGCTTAGTGGTCGTGTCCTACAGTCAGCGTGTGCTCTGATACCATCTCTGTAGCGACCAGACCTCAAACAGTCTGATCTCTGTGCTCCGGTGTCATCCCTGGATCAGTAATGCTGACACCACACAGTACTCGAAGGATTTATAGCAGAGTAGCAATCACACACTTATTACATCGAGTGTCTCAAAAGAGAACTTATTACAATAAATATGGCTTAAGGCCATCTAATAACGATAACAGCGGAAGTCTTGGAAGATAAGTGAGTCCATCAACTCCAACGGCATCACTGAGTATAGAACCACGACCTAAAAACTCCTTAATCGTCGTCTGAAAAGTCTGCAACATTAATGTTGCAGCCCGAAAACAGGCCAGCACATGGAATATGCTGGCAAGGTAACACATAGAGAGTAATGGAATGAAACAGCTATACTATATGCATATTTGGCTGGTGGAAAGCTCTATGGTTACAGTTTTGCGTAAAGCCAATTTTTCCCTACTGCAAAGGAATAAATTTATTTAACTATCATGGTGGTTGTTAAACATTGAGAATGGTTGACATCATTCTCAATCCCAATTAAGCATCATCATTAAACATAACCAAACAAAATTAATTTAGAGTAACATGTTGAGATTCACATGAAAATCCAAGTACTAGATACTCAAGATGTCCATAACCGGGGACACGGCTAACCATGATTAGTTTATTACACTCTGCAGAGGTTTGCGCACTTTTCCCCACAAGACTTGATCGCCTCCGTCTGGTTTCTCGCACTACATGGTGTTTGAGAAAACGGATGACTGAGACATAGTCTTTCAGAAGTGCTAGAACCTTACGATCGGGTAGACCGTACTACCTACATCCCCTACATCTGCTAGTCTACCACTGTAAGAGTTTGCACAACTTAGTCAACTATTCTAGAGCCCATAATAGCTTGTGGCTGCACACGGAAGTCTCTAGTATGAATAGTCTCATGATCCCTTTGAGTCTGGGTGGCGGTCCAAAAGAAAACAGGCAAGTCCTGGAATATCCAGGTGCCTCAATCCACCCAGATGTGTGTTTAAGTTGCCACCTTAGATAAACCATTAATTAACAAACTCACATCTGTCATGGATATCACTCACCCAATTCACGTCTACTAGCATAGCATGGCATAATAAGCAAACACAGAAGTAACTCCCAAAGGTTTGATAATAAACAGGTAATAGGTACTACCTCAACTAATTCCCATCCCACAATTTAATTAGATCCTAATCATGCAATGTGCGAGGATTGATCTAATGCAATAAAAATGGGTAGTAGAAAAGGTATGATCAAAGTGTTACTTGCCTTGCTGATGATCCGCGAAACCTAACGATTCGAAGTAACAGGCGGCGCACTCCGGGTATTCTATTGCAGAGAAACAAACAAGCATACAATAAGTACTCATCTAATGCACGGGTAAAACTCAAATAAGAGATCTAACCAGAAGGTTCAACTTAAGAACTCCGGTTGGCAAAAAGAATCAAATCGAACGAAGCAACGAAAGTCAAACGGCGAAAGAAAACAACTTCATTCTAGTAATCTGGATCTAAGGCAAATTTTACAGTAGAAAAATCTTGTTTAAGTTGGTTAAACGGATAGAGGGTTTCGAGACGAAACTCTAGGCGCTTGAATCGCCTGATTCCGATAAATGAGCGAAAAGTTATACTAAAACGAAAATCGGATCAGGAATTGCGATCAGAAAAATCGCGGATTTAATCCGAGAAAAAGAAAAACAACGAACGCTCGCTAGAACAAACGAACGGACGAACGCTCGCTATTTAAATAAACCGGAAAAACCGATCTATTTAAAAAACCGAATCTAAAAAAACCATCGGAAAAACCAACAAAAAAGACGATCTACAATTTTTTTTAAAAACCGATGGCACGAAAGTCGAGGCGGCGGCGAACCTCGGC
>NC_041382.1:593668133-593693271 GCF_002162155.2 Triticum dicoccoides | reverse complement strand
GCGGGCAGCGGCGGCGGCGGCGCGTGGGGCGGGGCGGGCGGCTGGGGCGGCTAGGGTTCTCCCGGGGGCGCTGGGCCGGCTTTTAAAGCCTGCCGGGCCAGAGTCCTATCCGGACACGGCTCGGTTAGGTCGGTTCACTTTTTTTTAATTACTCCGCTCGGAAGAAAAATAAAAAGAAATACTAAACGGACTCCAAAAATTCCGAAATAAATTTTCTCGGGCTTCTAAAATCAAGCCGCACAAAGTGAACATTTATTTGGGACCTAAATACAATTTTGAAAAACGCACATTTTTCCTAAATTGAAATAAAACACCGAAAAACTCCAAAATAAAATCTTATTTGATTTTATTATTAAATCCTCAATATTTCTTTATTTTGGGAAAGTCATTTTATTCCCTCTCTCATATTTTTGTAATATAAATAATTGATGATAAAATATATAAAATCAAATGATCCTATTCTCAAAATTTGAGAGAACTCAAATATGAAAATAACGAAATCCCCAACTCTCTCCGTGGGTCATTGAGTTGCATAGAATTTCTAGGATCAACCAAAATGCAAAATAAAATATGGTATGCAATGATGATCTAATGTATAACATTCCAAATTGAAAATTTGGGATGTTACAATATGCGAAGGATTCATCGGGAACAACTTGTAGATTAAGTCTTATAGTTTCCTCACGGAAGAATGGATAGCCTTGCTGAAAAGGAAACTATGACAATAGGGCCTCCGGCCAGGTGTGCTAGGCATGACATCATGTTACCGGGTCATATAAAGACCAATGTTATAACTATTGGAAATATGTCCAAATCATCATACTTGACCGAGATTCAGATCTGATTGGTTCCAGGATACCACAGACTCGGGATGCATGAGAAGAGAGGTTCAACCAAATTGTCAAGATGACATTGTAAGATTCTTGGGAGATGAACTGCGGGAGCGAGTTTCGAAACAAGAGTTCATCATTAAATCAAGGAGAGGTGAGGAGGTGGCTTATTGACTTAGCGACAATTCATTGAGATACTCAAAAGATGGATTTCCACTCTTCTGTGAACGAGGAGATATCATTTGTCAGATCAAATAATATAAAGAGGTATGCTCAAGGCAAACATACATAGTTAAACATTGGTTGAAAGGTGCACCCGAAATAAGGGCTGGGTTGCACGATCAATGTTAGAATGGTGACTCAATAACGAAACTATCGGTCATTCACTTTGAAACAATAGGGTTGCTAGAGATATTAAATTCTCACAATAGAGTTCACTCAACACGGGGGCAAGAAAGAATGGTGATGGCGAGAAGCATCACTACATGAAGAATTTCTTAAGAGGTGGTGTGATACGTCTCCAACGTATCTATAATTTTTGATTGCTCCATGCTATGTTATCTACTGTTTTGGGCAATATTGGGCTTTGTTATCCACTTTTATATTATTTTTGGGATTAACCTATTAACCGGAGGCCCAGCCCAGAATTGATGTTTTTTTGCCTATTTCAGTGTTTCGAAGAAAAGGAATATCAAACGGAGTCGAAACGGAACGAAATCAACTTGAGAAGTTATTTTTGGAAGGAAAGCTACCGGATGGACTTGGACCCCACGTCAGGAGCCAAGGGAGGTGCTCACGAGGGTGGGGGCGCACCCCTCCCCCTAGGGCGCGCCCCCTGCCTCGTGGGGCCCCCGAAGCTCCACCAACGTACTTCCTGCACCCATATATACTCACGTACCCCAAAACTTCCAGAACAGAGATTAGATCGGGGTTTCCGCTGCCAGAAGCCTCCGTAGCCACCGAAAGCCAATCTAGACCCGTTCCGGCACCCTGCCGGAGGGGGAATCCCTCTCTGGTGGCCATCTTCATCATCCCAGTGCTCTCCATGACGAGGAGGGAGTAGTTCTCCCTCGGGGCTGAGGGTATGTACCAGTAGCTATGTGTTTGATCTCTCTCTCTTTCTCGTGTTCTTGAGGTGATACGATCTTGATGTATCGCGAGCTTTGCTATTATAGTTGGACCTTATGATGTTTTCTCCCCCCTCTACTCTCTTGTAATGAATTGAGTTTCCCCTTTGAAGTTATCTTATCGGATTGAGTCTTTAAAGATTTGAGAACACTTGATGTATGTCTTGTCGTGGATATTTGTGGTGACAATGGGATATCACGTGATTCACTTGATGTATGTTTTGGTGATCAACTTGCGGGTTCCGCCCATTAACCTATGCATAGGGGTTGGCACACGTTTTCGTCGTGATTCTCTGGTAGAAACTTTGGGGCACTCTTTGAGGTTCTATGTGTTGGTTGAATAGATGAATCTGAGATTGTGTGATGCATATCGTATAATCATACCCACGGATACTTGAGGTGACATTGGATTATCTAGGTGACATTAGGGTTTTGGTTGATTTGTGTCTTAAGGTGTTATTCTAGTACGAACTATAGGGCTGTTTGTGACACTTATAGGAATAGCCCAACGGATTGACTGGATAGAATAACTTTGAGGTGGTTTCATACCCTACCATAATCTCTTCGTTCGTTCTCCGCTATTAGTGACTTTGGAGTGACTCTTTGTTGCATGTTGAGGGATAGTTATGTGATCCAATTATGTTATTATTGTCGAGAGGACTTGCACTAGTGAAAGTATGAACCCTAGGCCTTGTTTGAACACATTGCAATACCGTTTACGCTCACTTTTATCATTAGTTACCTTGCTGTTTTTATATTTTCAGATTACAAAAACTATTATCTACTATCCATATTGCACTTGTATCACCATCTCTTCGCCGAACTAGTGCACCTATACAATTTACCATTGTATTGGTGTGTTGGGGACACAAGAGACTCTTTGCTATTTGGTTGCAGGGTTGCTTGAGAGAGACCATCTTCATCCTACGCCTCCTACGGATTGATAAACCTTAGGTCATCCACTTGAGGAAAATTTGCTACTGTCCTACAAACCTCTGCACTTGGAGGCCCAACAACGTCTACAAGAAGAAGGTTGTGTAGTAGACATCAAGCTCTTTTCTGGCGCTGTTGCCGGGGAGGTGAGTGCTTGAAGGTATATCTTTAGATCTTGCAATCGAGTCTTTTAGTTTCTTGTTTTATCACTAGTTTAGTTTATAAAAGAAAACTACAAAAATATAGAATTGAGTTTGTCTCATACGCTTCATCTTTTTAATATCTTTCGTGAGTATGATGGAAATGATAATTGTGCTCAAGTGCTAGAAGAAGAAATCTATAAAATGTTTGGCACTAAATATTTGAATGATGAGGATGATTGCAATGTTGTTAGTATGAATTCCTTGAATATCCATGATGCTAATGATATGCAAAGCCACAAGCTTGGGGAAGCTATGTTTGATGAAGATGATATTTTTTGTCCCCCAAGCTTTGATGAGCAAATTTATTATGATGATAGCATGCCTCCTATCTATGATGATTATTGCAATGACACTTATGCTTTAAAGAATGATGATAACCATGAAACTTGTCATCTTGATCTTAATTTTCAATCACATGATAGTTATTTTGTTGAGTTTGCTCCCACTACTATTCAAGAGAAGAATTTTGCTTCTGTGGAGAGTAATAAAATTTCTATGCTTGTAGATCATGCCAAGAATGCTTTAGGTGATGGTTCTATTTTTGAATTCATTCATGATGCTACTTAAAATTATTATGAGGGAGGAACATATGCTTGTAGGAATTGCAATAATATCAAGTTTCCTCTCTATGTGCTTAAAGTTTTGAAGTTATGCTTGTTTTGCCCTCCTATGCTAGTTGATTATTGTTCCTATAAGTTGTTTGATCACAAAATCCCTATGCATAGGAAGTGGGTTAGACTTAAATGTGCTAGTCATATTCTTCAAGATGCTCTCTTTATGTTACAATTCTTATCTTTTATGTGAGCATCATTGAAATCATCATGCCTAGCTAGGGGCATTAAACAATAGCGCTTGTTGGGAGGCAACCCAATTTTATTTTTGTTCCTTGCTTTTTGTTCATGTTTAGTAATAAATAATTCATCTAGCCTCTGTTTAGATGTGGTTTTATGTCTTTAATTAGTGTTTGTGCCAAGTAGAACCTTTGGGAAGACTTGGGGAAAGTCTGGTTGATCATGCTGTAAAAAACAGAAACTTTAGCGCTCACGAGAATTCCTGCCATTTTTTGTTGGAGAGTGATATTTAGTTAATTCTTTTTTAATATTATTAATAGATAAATTCCTCAGGTCCAGCAATGTATTTGAAAATTTTATGAGTTCCATAAGTATACGTTTGATCCAGATTACTACAGACTGTTCTGTTTTTGACAGATTCTGTTTTTCATGTGTTGTTTACTTATTTTGATGAATCTATGGCTAGTAAAATAGTTTATAAACCATAGAGAAGTTGTAATACAGTAGGTTTAACACCAATATAAATAAAGAATGAGTTCACTACAGTACCTTGAAGTGGTGATATACTTTCTTATACTAACGGAGCTTACGAGTTTTCTGTTAAGTTTTGTGTTTTCAAGTTTTCAAGTTTTGGGTAAGGATTCGATGGACTATGGAATAAAGAGTGGCAAGAGCCTAAGATTGGGGATGCCCAAGGCACCCCAAGGTAATATTAAAGGATAGCCAAGAGCCTAAGCTTGGGGATGCCCTGGAAGGCATCCCCTCTTTCGTCTTCGTTTATCAGTAACTTTACTTGGAGCTATATTTTTATTCGCCACATGATATGTGTTTTGCTTGGAGCGTCAATTTATTTTGTCAGGATTTTATTGCTGTTATTTATAACAATGTTTTGCATATTTTATTTCAATAAAAGTGGCATTGATAGCCTTTACTATGCCTATTTTAGAAGTCCACTTGTTGCTGTTTGAAAACAGAAAGTTTACCGCTGTTGCAATAATTCCCTAGAAAAGTCAGAATGTGATAAACTGTTGAAACCTTTTTCATATTATGCTCTGATAAATTTAATACAGTGGGAATTTTCTTTCATAATTTTTGGATCTAGGGAAGTATGGATGTTGCTGCATTCTTTACATACTGTCCTGTTTAGGCAGATTGCTGTTATGTTTGCATTGTTTGCATATGTTTTCTTCTTTAATGATTCTATTTGAGGATAGGACTATTAAATATGCAGAGGCATTTAGTATGCAATGTTGAATAATAATTTTAGTGATTTGCTACAGTAAAGTATGATAAGGTTTTGGCAATGGTTTATACTAACTTATCTCACGAGTCCTTGTTGAGTTTTGTGCGGATGAAGCTTTTGAGATTTAGGGAGATCGTGATATGAGAGGAATTAAGGAGACACAAAAGCTCAAGCTTGGGGATGCCCAGGTTGGCATCCCACCTTTCTTCTTCAACAACTATCGGTTAGTATCGGTTGATCCTAAGTTTTTGCTTCTTCACATGATGTTTGCTATTCTTAGAATGCCATTTTATTTTGTTTTGCTTCCTGTTTGAATAAAATACCAAGATATGAAATTCTTAAATGTTACAGAGTCTTCACATATTTGCATAATTATTCAAGTACTCATTGATCTTCACTTATATCTTTCAGAGTAGTTTGTCATTTGCTCTAGTGCTTCACTTATATCTTTTAGAGCATGGTGGTAATTTTATTTTGAAGAAATAGATGAACTCTCATGCTTCACTTAGATTATTTTGAGAGTCTTAATAGCATGGTAATTTTCTTAAAATCCTAATATGTTAGGTATTCAAGAATAATAAAACTTTCTTATGAGTGTGTTGAATACTAAGAGAAGTTTGATGCTTGATGACTGTTTTGAGATATGGGGGTAATAATATCAAAGTCGTGCTAGTTGAGTAGTTGTAGAATTGAGAAATGCTTGTGCTGAAGTTTGCAAGTCCCGTAGCATGCACTTATGGTAAACGTTGTGTGACAAATTTGAAACATGAGGTGTTATTTGATTGTCCTCCTTATGAGTGGCAGTCGGGGATGAGCGATGGTCTTTTCCTACCAATCTATCCCCCTAGGAGCATGCACATAGTGCCGAGGTTTTTGATGACTTGTAGATTTTTGCAATAAGTATGTGAGTTCTTTATGACTAATGTTGAGTCCATGGATTATACGCGCTCTCACCCTTCCATCCTTGCTAGCCTCTTCGGTACCGTGCATTGCGCTTTCTCACATTGAGAGTTGGCGCAAACTTCGCCGGTGCATCCAAACCCCGTGATATGATACGCTCTATCACACATAAACCTCCTTATATCTTCCTCAAAACAGCCACCATACCTACCTATTATGGCATTTCCATAGCCATTCCGAGATATATTGCCATGCAACTTTTCACCATTCCGTTTATTATGACACCATCATCATTGTCATATTGCTTTGCATGATCATGTAGTTGACATCGTACCTGTGGCAAAGCCACCATCCATAATTTTTCCTACATGTCACACTTGATTCATCGCAATCCCGGTACACCGCCGGAGGCATTCATATAGAGTCATCTTTGAAAGTGCGTTATATCGACTAGAGGGGGGGGGTGAATAGGCGATTTTTATGAAATTCTTCACTGAGGAATTTGCCGGTGAGGAAATTCCTTAGCGAAGAACTACTAGCAGCGGAATAAGTACTCAAAAGTAAACATAACAGAATACAAGCATAGTCATCATGATGAAATGAAGACAGACACAGAGTACAGGAAGCATAATCACAGGATAACACAGGATGAAGACAAACAGACTGAATAAATTGAATTGAGGAAATTGAGAAAGTCTTCAGTCAAAGTATTCAAACACATATATGAACAAACACACAACACAGTTATGAGGAAATGGAAGAGTTGAGGAAATAGAACCAGTAAGCTTGGTGAAGATAATGATTTGGTAGACCAGTTCCAATTGTTGTCTCAGTTGTACATCTGGTTGGAGCGGCTGAGTATTTAAACTCGAGGACACACAGTCCCAGACACCCAGTCCTGAACACGCAGCTCAGGACACCCAGTCCTCACCGTATTCTCCTTGAACTAAGGTCACACAGACCTTGTCCAATCACTCGTGGTAAGTCTTCAGGCGACTTCCAAACCTTCCCAAACATGGTCACTCGGCGATCCACAATTCCTCTTGGATGCTCTAGACCATGACGCCTAACCGTCTGGAAGAAGCACAGTCTTCAAAGGTAACAAGAGTCGGATCCACTTAGGATCAATCTCTTTAGTGATGCTCAATCACTTGGGGTTTGTAGGTGTTTGGGTTTTGGGTTTTTGGTTTTTCCTCACTTGATGATTTTCGCTCAAAGTCCTCAGAGGATGGGTTGCTCTCAAATGACAAGTGTCAGTTTATCTCGGAGCAGCCAACCAGCTAGTGTTTGTAGGGGGCGGCTATTTATAGCGTAGGGAGCAACCCGACATGATAAGACATAAATGCCCTTCCATAATATGACCGTTAGGTGGATAGATATTTTGGGACAGCTGGCGCATAGCACAGCAACAGTCGGAATTTTGAGTAGCAAAATCCTCAGGGCTATCATGTTCCTCACTATGTAGGCAATCCGCACTGGCGAATTCCTAACTCCTCAGTCAGGACAAATTCCTCAGAGACTAGAAGAACTTCGTCTCTGTCACTGAAGAAATTGACTGAACTGTATGAGATTTCCAATGGCTTCACTCGAAGGGATTGGTAGGTGTAGGATTTTGAGTTGAGCATCACATGGAAATTTTTCCTTAGTATTTCCTCGACCCCCTTTAACAGTACGGTGTTTCCTATGACTCAAGAAAGAGAAAAACAAAACTATGAAAACGAAAGTCTTCAAGCTTCATATTCCTCGCATGAATATCAAGTCTTCACAGACACACCAATTTCTTCACTTTCAAAGTCTTCATGAAAGTCTTCAAAAATACCAAAATCTTCAGTCGAAGATATTCATTTTTAGGGGTCGACTTTTCCTGTAAATATCAAACTCCTCATAGACTTATAGACCTGTGTACACTCACAAACACATTAGTCCCTTAACCTATAAGTCTTCAATATACCAAAATCACTAAGAGGCATTAGATGCACTTACAATCTCCCCCTTTTTGGTGATTGATGACAATATAGGTTAATTTTTCAACGGGGATAAGCATATGAAGTGTAACTACTGATATTGAGGAATTTGATTGCAAGATATAGAAGAACTCCCCTGAAGATGTGCATAGTGAGGAATTTTCCTTTGAAGCAATGCACACTTGAAGAGTTGAATCACGGGGATCTTCCCTTATATCTTGTAATTCATACACGCATTTAACATATAATATGAAGAATTTGAAATGCATGATGAAATATGGTGCCTGATGAAATTCAGCATGTGTGCAATAATATTAACGAGGAATAAGCATGCAGAATAGTGCATCAAAAGTATCAGAGCATAGTGCATCAAAAGTATCAGAGCACCATCGGGTTTAAGATTACAACTCGATCCAATAAAGTTTCAGAAGAACGAGAGTTGTAACTTAGCAAATAAAAATTGCCCATATAGTAGACCCGCTTGAAGACTAACTCATATTTCTCCCCCTTTGTCATCGAATGACCAAAAGGATCGAAAATGCGGACTAACGCCCCTGAAGATAATCATGTTGATGAAGGAGTGCCAGCGTTGTTGGGGTCGTTTGTTGATGTAGGGCCTGTCGCAGTGTCGTCCAAATCTTCATGTTCATCAGTGTCACGCGATGAAGAAAATGAGCTGGCCACCAGAGAAGGAACTTGGACCTTCTTGAATTTCTTCGGTGGAGGTGCAGACCAGTCAAAATCTTCTTTGAGACCCATGTTCTTCAGATCTTCTTCACCATATAGATGTGACAGGATTGCCCAGGTGCGACCGAAGACTTGATGGAGGTAGTTGTGGTTCTTCTTCACTGCATTGTGTGTGGCAGTCATGTTGTGAAGAGGTGAACCAATCTGACGCTTAACCCATTTGTTATTTCGATCCACCTTCTGGTGAAGACTAAGCAGAAGTTCACGGTCAGTCATCACACGCGGAGCAGTGGCTTGAGGAGTGGACTTAGGTGCATTGGCAGAGTCATGTGTGGCAGAGTCATCATTGGTGGAATAAGATGCAGCTTTGCGAAACTGACCATCCAATGGACGAATGCCTTCATCAATTATAGCTGGCACCTTGCCCTTTCCATCAACTGAGGAATATGTCTGCTTGAGGACTTCAATTGGGGGCAAGTAGCTGAGATGATTTTGGAAATCAGCTTTGTAGTTGAGTGAAGACCTTGTCCTGAGGAATCTCATAATCCAAGGTGCATAAGGCTTCAGCTCAAACGGAGATAGTGCAACATTGGCCATAGTCCTCATGAAGAAATCGTGATAATTGACAGGAATGCCATGAACGATGTTGAATACCAGATTCTTCATGATGCCAACAATTTCCTCATCAGATGAGTCGTGGCCTTTGATGGGACTGATTATCCTCGCAAGAATACGATAGACAGTTCTAGGCATGTACAACAATTCCTTCACGAGGAATTTGGTTCGTGGTGCCTGACCTGGTTTCAAAGGCTTCATCAGCACCTGCATGTAATGATGTGTGAGCTCAAGTTCACTGTAGATGCAGCGAGCTTCTTCAAGGGGAGGACTGAGTGGTAGAGCACGAAGCAATTCAGAGGCTGGTGCAGTGTAGTGAGTGTTTTCAGACATCCAGTCCAGCACCCATGAATTCACATCTTCAGCATCTCCGGTGATGTGCAGCGTTGCATAGAATTGAAGAATCAGTTCTTCATTCCAATCGCAGATGTTAGAGCAAAAGTTGAGCAGTCCAGCGTCGGAAGAACACTGAGGACTGGTGCGAAGCACGACAGAGATTCCATATCCACATGAGGAATATGCTCATGGTAGAAGATTTTCTCCTTGTTGAACAGCACTAAGGAATAGAAATTTGCTTGACTGGTAGTCCAGAAATGCCTCTTCCTAATGCAAGCAGAGTCATATGGGTTGTAATCTTCGAAGAATATGTGCTCGTCGAAGAAATTATCAGCCTTGAACTTTTGCTTGCGTGAGAAAGGATCCTTTGGCTTCGGCAGAGGAGTGTTAGTGAGTTGCATCATGACCTCAGGAATCTCAATCGCAGGTTCTTCAGGCTGAGGAATTTCTGGTGCCTCCTCAGTGACAGTCTGCGTCGTTGGTTGTTCAGCAACAGTAGTTTCTTTAGCGCTAGTGGCTGGAATTTCCTCATGGACAGATGCAGTGGGATGAGTTTCTTCAGAGCCCATGTGAACAGTTTGTGTGGGGGACTGAGGAATTTGCTGTAGAGGGGTGAACATTGGAGAGTTTGGATGCTGACTTTCCTAGAATTCATCACTGATTACGGCTGTGGAGCAGCCAATGTCCACATCTTCATCTTCCATTTTTTCAATGCCAGCCTCTTCAGCTGTGAACTGAGGCATAAGCGATGAGATGATAGGTGTTGAAGGGATTGCATCCACTTCAATTTCTTCATCCAATGGTTCAGACGAAGCAGCAGAAGGAGTTTCTTCATCCGATCCGCTAGGTACACATATTCTTCATCAAAAGGAACAATATCCTTTGATGGCCTGGTTGAGATGGGAACAACATCAATCGGATTTGCAAACAAACTTGTCATAGGCTTCATTTTCTTCGGAGCTGAAGAATCTGAAGCAGCTGATGCTTTCCTTTTCTTCACTGCAGCACGCTCTGCAGCCTTAGTCTTCTTCACATCTGATGTAGATGGAAGGATTGGAGTTGAAGTTGGTGCAGGAGCAGCTGAGGAATCTGGTTGATTTTCTTCAGGCACAACTGATGCAGTTGCCCTGAGTTCTTTAGTTTCTTCAGGCACACCACTAGTGGGTGCCCTGGCAATTTCTTTAGCGGCTGGAATGCAGTCATCAGCCCTGGAACTCACATTATCTTCAGCAGCCTGATTGTCATCAGCGGTGCTGGCATTTTCTTCAGTAGGCTGAGCAGATGCTTCAGCCTGAGGAATTTCCTGTTGCGTTGGGGCTGCAACATTGGAAGTGAAGTTATTCGCAAGTTTCACAAAGCGAACCTTGGCTCCAAGCCAATCAGCGATATGCGTCAAAGTTATCACTGAGTTTCTTAATCTCAGTCTGAATAGTGACAAGTTCTTCAGTTGTCATAGAGACAACATTTTTCTTCAGATAGCGCTCTTTCTTGTACTGCGCTTTCCTGATCTGCCTGACCTTCTCAAATTTCCACTTTTCTTCTTGGATGAAGTGGGTCAGCATGTGACTCTGGCCAGGAGTCAGCTTGAAGTCAGGCAAGGGAGTGTTGGGGTCCTTGTGCCAATCATCAATGTAGTCGAGTATCAGCTTGGGATCCAAAAGCAGTGGCACTTCTGATCCTTTGGCTCTAGCGGCCCTGACTTGTCTGTCTTTGATGATTTCTGCAAGTTCATCATCATCAGCTTCGTCTTCATCAGACGGCACTTGGAAAGCGACTTGCTTCTTTTAAGGACTTGGGCGAGGACCTCGTCCAGCAGTGGCCTTTGTCTTCAGCAGTGAGGGACCAACTGAGGAACTTGGTGCAGCTGAGGAACTAGCTGAGACACCTGAGGTAATGGAGATGCCGGCAGTCCTTTGGCACGAAGCGAGATGCACAGGTGCTGAGAATTTGGTCGGAACAGCTGAAGGCTTTGGCGGAGGAGCTGAGGACTTTGGAGGAACATGAGCAGCATGAGGAATTGGCCGTGAGGGCTTTGATGATTCTGGCCGTGAGGGCATTGCTGAGGAACTTGGCTTGCATGCAGGCTTCTTAGACATAGCCTTCTTTGGCTTGACAGCAGAGGCCTCAGCAGAGGCAGCAACAACGGTAGAGTCTTCATTGAATTTTCTCACTGCTTCTCTGGCTTGCTTAGCCAACTTGGTTTGGCGCTTGGCCCATTCATCAGGATAGTCCTCACCGCGCTTGAGGCTGGTGGGATCTGCTATTTGGCTAGGTGCCAATGGAGCTCTTGGGCATGGAGGATTGAGGGCGAATTTCTTCATGTACTTAGGAGTGACATATCTGTACTCCCTCCATTCTCTTTCCCATCTCCTCTCTATCCTCTATTTGCGCACTTTGCGCTCATTCTTGGTTTCCTCAGTAGGTGTGCAGTACCCAGCATATATGTCATCAGGGATTTCAAACGCTGTAACCTCAGGCCTCTTTCCTCCCTTCTGTGGCCTTTTACCATCAGCCATTTTCTTCAGTTGAGGAATTTGAACAATCGAATTCTTTGAAGAAGTATGCAACTTTTCTTCGAGGAATGCTGCAAATGAGTTCAGTTGATGAGAACCTAGTGATTCAGCAGCTGACATGTGTACCTGTGAACAGAGTATAGTTGCAAGGAATTTGGAGAGGTCATATGCGTTCTCAGAAGGTTTTTCAAAAAGAACAAGTTTGAGGAATTTGACCAGATGAGTCTTGAAGATTTTCATTAAGCGTTCTTTGTCTTAGGTTCCAAAGTTGTATAGATCGAAGATCCACACAATTGAGGAATCTTGAAGAAAAATGATGCTTAGAGAAATGAATCAAGAACAGATGACTTGTGAGGTGTTTAGTGTGTGAAGATATGAAGAAAAACACTTTTGAAGATTTTGTAGATAATCATTCGAATCAACGAGGGCAGTAAAAGTAACTTTTAATTACCCTGGATGAAGAACACGACGAACTGGAGTGAGGAGATGTGAAGTTCGTCTGTGCAGATCTTCCACGCCCTAACTTGGCGGAGGAAGACGGCTGCGGCGGCGGCAGAGTGAAGATGTCCGCGGTCGGCGCGAGTACGTCGGCGACGAGGTCGAGGCAGTGAAGCTCTTCCTCACCGGCGGCGATGAAGTAGCGGTGGCGCTAGGGTTTGAGAAGCTCGAGCTGGAGAGAGAGGTCGAGCGGAGTAAAAGAAGTGAGGAAGGGAAGGAGGGGTATTTATAGCCACGGTGAAAAACTGCTCGCCCGAAGAAATTGGACGAACGTGCCCCTGACCCTTCTCATTCGCATGACATGTGTCACCCACGTAGTGAGAGGTGGAGATCGTGTTAGATCGTGGGTGAGTGGATAAGTGTATCGTGGGATGTGAAACGATTTGAGCGGCAAAGCCAAAAATTTAGATAAGATAGGTTTTAAAGTTCTGTTCGCAATTTCTTCAGCTGACAAGGACATAGTGAAGATTTTGAACGAGTTTCAAATAGAACGCACATGAAGAATTTGTGAACAGATTGGGTTGAGTAAAGCATAGAGGGGAAGGGTCCGATCACATTCACTTAGCAGAAAACCAACTTGAAGAAATAGCAATAAGTGAATGTTGTAGAGGACATAAACTCATATATATATATATATATATATATATATATATATATAGCCAATGAAGAAAAATGACGGAACCAGTGAAGACTATGCAAAGTTGAAGAATATGAATAATTGAGGAATTTCAACTTTTGGTGGTGGCGTGACCTACTGTATAAGAATGATGATTTCAAACACCGCGTACAATTATCGTAGGGTTCTGAGAATCAAATTCTTCGTTAATTTCTTCACACTAAGAGTGTTATTCTTCATTGATTGAAGAAAAATGTTTCTTCATGTGTTGCACATCTAAGTCATCAATTTTGCATAACTGTTAGGATGAGTGTCCTTTTCAAAGAACATTCGAAGATTTTAGGATATTTAGCTCACACCGCAACTTGCTAAATCTCTTCTCATCCAAGGGCTTTGTGAAGATATCAGCTAGCTGTTCTTCAGTCTTCACATGCTCAATAGAAATGTCGCCCTTCAACACATGATCACGAAGAAAATGATAACGAATCTGAATGTGCTTTGTCTTCGAGTGCTGAACTGGGTTGTGAGCAATCTTGATGGCACTCTCATTTTCACAGAAGAGAGGCACGTTCTTCATGTTGATGTCATAGTCCTTGAGAGTTTGCTTCATCCATAGCAATTGGGCACAGCAAGAACCAGCGGCAATGTACTCAGCTTCAGCAGTAGATAGTGATACGCAATTCTGTTTCTTCGAGGACCAACAGACCAAAGATCGTCCGAGGAAATGACATGTACCAGATGTTGACTTGCGATCCACACGATCACCAGCATAGTCAGAGTCAGAATATCCAACAAGATCAAAAACCGAGCCCTTGGGGTACCATAAATCCAAGTGTTGGTGTGTGATCTAGATATCGAAGAATATGCTTCACAGCCTTATGGTGTGATTCCTTCGGTGTAGCTTGAAATCGGGCACACATGCAAACACTAAGCATTATATCTGGCCTAGATGCACATAAGTACAATAACAAACCTATCATGGAGCGGTATACCTTATGATCGAAGTCAATACCATTTTCATCAGTGCACAGATGGTCATTTGTGGGCATAGGAATTTTGACGCCTTTGCAATCTTGCATGCCGAATTTCCTCAGTACATCCTTGAGGTCTTTCTCCTGAGAGATGAATATGCCATTGTGTTGTTGACAAATTTGAAGACCTAAGAAGAATTTCAGCTCTCCCATCCTAGACATTTGATATTCTTCACTCATCATATAGGCAAATTCATCACTATAACGTTGGTCAGTACAGCCAAAGATAATATCATCAACATATATTTGGCACACAAACAATTCACCATCATAAGATTTAGTGAAAAGAGTAGGGTCGAGTGAACCGGGTGTGAAGCCTTTCTTCATGAGGAGTTCCTTCAAGGTATCATACCAAGCCCGTGGGGCCCGCTTGAGGCCATAGAGGGCCTTGTTGAGTCTGAAGACTTTGTCAGGATTCTTTGGATCTTCAAAACCTGGGGGTTGAGCAACATATACTTCTGCCTCAAGCTTACCATTGAGGAATGCACTTTTCACATCCATTTGATATAAAGTGATATCATGATGGTTAGCATAAGCAAGTAATATGCGAATAGCCTCAAGTCTAGCAACAGGTGCAAAAGTTTCATCGAAATCAATTCCTTCAACCTGTGTGTAGCCTTGAGCTACAAGCCGTGCCTTATTCCTCACCACAAGGCCATTTTCATCTTGCTTGTTGCGGTAGATCCACTTTGTGCCGATGATATTGTGCTTGCGAGGATCTGGACGTTTGACCAGTTCCCAGACATTGTTGAGCTCGAACTGATGTAATTCTTCTTGCTTGGCCTGAATCCACTCAGGCTCCAGAAATGCTTCATATACCGTAGTGGGCTCTGTAATAGAGACAAAATCATACTTCCCACAAAAGTTAGACAAATGTGAAGCTTTTGAGCGTGTGAGAGGACCTGGCGCTTTGATGTCATTGATGATCTTTTCAACTTGCACTTCTTTTGCAATGCGAGGATGAGCTGGTTGTCGTTGAAGAGTTTGATCAGGGTTTTCTTCAGCATTTTCTTCAGGTGCATTAGCTCGACATTCTTCATGTTCTGGAATGAATTCTTCAGCAGATTCTTCAGTAGGAATGACATCCTCAGTAGCCTTGAACTTGATAGTTTCCTCAGGTGCTGGTTCATCTATCACAGTAGGTAGGTGCTCTCTTTGCGAGCCATTAGTTTCATCGAACCGCACATCTACAATTTCAACAACTTTGTGAAGAACATTGTTGAAGACTCTGTAGGTGTGCGAGTCCTTTCCGTAACCAAGCATAAAACCTTCATGTGCTTTCGGTGCAAATTTTGAGTTGTGATGAGGATCTCTAATCCAACATTTAGCACCGAAGACATTGAAATAACTTATATTGGGTTTCTTATCAGTGAGGAATTCATAGGCATTTTTTTTGAAGAATTTGTGAAGATATACTCTATTGATGATGTGGCACGTAGTATCAATTGCCTCAGTCCAGAAACGACAAGGCATTTTGTATTCATCAAGCATAGTGCGAGCCATCTCAGCAAGAGTCATGTTCTTGCGCTCCACAACGCCATTCTGTTGAGGAGTGTAGGGAGCATATAACTCATGAGTAATACCAAGTTCATCAAGATAGTCATCGACACCAGAATTCTTGAACTCAGTGCCATTGTCACTTCTGATGTGCCTGATCTTCACACCAAAGTTGGTTGAAGCCCTCGAGGAAAATCGTTTGAAGACTTCTTGCACTTCATGTTTGTAAGTAACAAGGTGTACCCATGTATAGCGAGAATAATCATCAACAATAACAAAGCCATATTGAGATGCTTCATTTGAAATAGCAGAATAATGATTAGGACCAAAGAGATCCATGTGAAGCAATTCAAACGGGCGAGTGGTGGTCATGATAGTCTTTGCTGGATGCTTGGCCTTCGTCATCTTCCCAGCTTCACAGGCTCCGCATAGGTGATCCTTGAGGAATTTGACATTCTCGATGCCAATGACATGCTTCTTCTTCGCAAGCGTGTGCAAATTCCTCATGCCTGCATGACCAAGTCGTCGATGCCAGAGCCAGCCTTCTGAAGCTTTTGCAAGTAAGCACACGGCTGGTTGTGGTCCTGTAGAGAAATCAACAATATACAGATCTCCTCTCCTAAAGCCTTCGAAGACTTTGGAATTGTCAGCTTCCATAACCACAGCACAAGGGTACTTGCCAAAGACAACAACCATATCAAGATCACAAAGCATTGAGACAGACATAAGGTTGTATCCTAAGGACTCAACAAGCATGACATTGTCCATGTGTCGATCCTTTGTAATCGCAACCTTACCTAGACCCAATACCTGACTTTTGCCTTTGTCAGCAAAAATGATATGCTTCAGATGCGACGGAGATAATGGAGCATCCATCAATAGATTCTTGTCACCAGTCATGTGGTTTGTACATCCACTATCAAGGACCCACTCAGTGGCTTTGGGTTGATCATCCTGTAGATGAATTAGTGCAGCTTACAAACTCATATACTTCATCAGTGAAGAATATGACATCAATTCATTAGATCAATTCCATCAAGTAAAAGAACTGATAAAGCAATATGAGGACGTGAGAAATGAAAGTTCATTTCTTCATGATTAGCCTGCGTCCTATCAGGCATGCTCAGGTCTCCAGCAAATTCTTCAGACGATTACGTGCGTCTGGAGAGCTGACTCTGCAGAAGAGATTAGTTCTTTTTCTTCACCACCCACATCTGAAGGGGTGGCAAAGAGTTCATCATTCTGCGAGCTCCATACGAAAAGGATGGCATAGAAGCCAGTCCATTTTGTCTCACATAAGAGGGGTTAGAGTAAGCATAAGAGTATGCAGAGAAATTCTTCGAGGACTTATGGACACAATGATTTGAAGAATAATGCACATATCTGTAATCCTTAGATCTTCCCTGCGAAACAGACGGGTTAGCATGATGATGTTCATATGAGGACTCTGCTCCATATGAGGAATTTGGTCCATATGAAGAATTTGGTCCGTATGAAGAATTTGATCTGGGGTTCCTATTCTTCACAGGTGGCATCATGATGACATTCACCTGAAGATTTTCAAGGCATCTTTTGGGAACCCAGATTTTCTTCATAGGGGAGCCGTTCCTGCAGTTAGTGCCAACATATCTAGCAAATACTTCACCATTCTGATTTTTGAATAGCTTATAGTTGGAGTCAATTGACTCATCATCAGAATGAGGAGATTCACATGCAAATCCAGATAAGTTAGATGGATCAACCGGAGGTCCCTTTGCAGCAACCCATGTAGTTTTGGGGTACTGCTCAGGCTTCCAATATGTACCATCAGCATTGAGTTTCCTCTCAAAGGCGATACCATCTTTCCTAGGGTTCCTATTGAGGATCTGCCTTTTAAGCACATCACAAAGAGCCTGATGCCCTTTGAGGCTTTTGTACATGCCTGTCGTGTACAATTCCTTCAGCCCTGCATCGTCAGTGATACTAGAAATGTCCTCAGATGAGGAATTAGTGATAGCAGAGGCATGTGAAGAATTTGAAACATTAGCAGCATTTGAACATTCAGGTGAAGAATTAGCAGATTCACGTTCAATGCACTTCAAGCATGGAGGAACAAATTCTTCCTGAGAAGCGCTGATTTGTTGAGCAAGTAATGAATCGTGCTCCTTCTGAAGATCTTCATAACTCACTCTTAGCTTCTCAAGGTCTTATTTTCTTTGAAGAAATTCATAAGAAAGCTTCTCATGATCCGATAAGAGAGTGTTAGGATGACTTTGAAGGGTGTCATACTTAGTATGAAGTCTCTGAAGACTTTCAGCCAAAGCTTTTGACTGATCCATTTCCTCACCCAACATATCATCGCTCTTGTTTAGCATATAGTGAGCTTTTTCTAAAGCTCTTTGTTGTTTAGTAGCAAGGGAAGCAAGTTTGACATAGCTGGGTCCAAATTCATCACCAGATTCATCATCACTGGACTCGGACAGGTAGCATTCAGTTACCTCAGCATATTTTTCCATAAGGCATGATGCGAAAGATGATGATTCTGGTTCGAATGTCATCGTTTTGAGAGATTCCTTGAAGTCCTCAAACCAAGGATCATGACAGGTTCGATGACCTTCATAGACCTCAGAGAGACGGTCCCAGATGAGCTTTGCATGATCGAGATGCATGATATTCCTGAACTGATTTTGTGACAGACTGGAGCATATGACATCCTTCGCCGTGAGGTTGAGAAGAGTATACTTGCGAATGTCATCAGCATCCGCCATCTTGCATAGATCAGTCAGGCCAATCTCAGTGACGGTCCACAACTCGCTGTTCATCGCCATGAGGTGTTTCTTCATCATGGCCTTCCACTTGGGATACTCGTGACCGTCAAAGATGGGGCATGTCACCTTCGTCATACCTGCGGTCCACATAACTAAAACTCCAGGCGGTTAAACCAAAATCACACAGAACAAGGGAGTACCTTGCTCTGATACTAATTGAAACTGCGTTATATCGACTAGAGGGGGGTGAATAGGCAATTTTTATGAAATTCTTCACTGAGGAATTTGCCGGTGAGGAAATTCCTTAGCGAAGAACTACTAGCAGCGGAATAAGTACTCAAAAGTAAACATAACAGAATACAAGCATAGTCATCATGATGAAATGAAGACAGGCACAGATACAGGAAGCGTAATCACAGGATAACACAGGATGAAGACAAACAGACTGAAGAAATTGAACTGAGGAAATTGAGAAAATCTTCAGTCAAAGTCTTCAAACACAGATATGAACAAACACACAGCACAGTTATGAGGAAATGGAAGAGTTGAGGAAATAGAACCAGTAAGCTTGGTGAAGACAATGATTTGGTAGACCAGTTCCAACTGCTGTCTCAGTTGTACGTCTGGTTGGAGAGGCTGAGTATTTAAACTCGAGGACACACAGTCCCGGACACCCAGTCCTGAACATGCAGCTCAGGACACCCAATCCTCACCGTATTCTCCTTGAACTAAGGTCACACAGACCTCGTCCAATCACTCGTGGTAAGTCTTCAGGCGACTTCCAAACCTTCATAAACTTGGTCACTCGGCGATGCATAATTCCTCTTGGATGCTCTAGACCATGACGCTTAACCGTCTGGAAGAAGCACAGTCTTCAAAGGTAACAAGCGTCGAATCCACTCAGGATCAATCTCTTCAGTGATGCTCAATCACTTGGGGTTTGTAGGTGTTTGGGTTTTGGGTTTTTGGTTTTTCCTCACTTGATGATTTTCGCTCAAAGTCCTCAGAGGATGGGTTGCTCTCAAATGACAAGTGTCAGTTTCTCTCGGAGCAGCCAACCAGCTAGTGGTTGTAGGGGGCGGCTATTTATAGCGTAGGGAGCAGCCCGAAATGATAAGAAATAAATGCCCTTCAATGATATGATCGTTAGGTGGATAGATATTTTGGGACAGTCGGCGCATAGCACAGCAACGGTCGGAATTTTGAGTAGGAAAATCCTCAGGGCTATCATGTTCCTCACTGTGTAGGCAATCCGCATTGGCGAATTCCTAACTCCTCAGTCAGGACAAATTCCTCAGAGACCAGAAGAACTTCATCTCTGTCACTCAAGAAATTGATTGAACTGTATGAGATTTCCAATGGCTTCACTCGAAGGGATTGGTAGGTGTAGGATTTTGAGTTGAGCATCACATGGAAATTTTTCCTTAGTATTTCCACGACCCCCTTTAACAGTACGGTGTTTCCTATGACTCAAGAAAGAGAAAAACAAAACTATGAAAACGAAAGTCTTCAAGCTTCATATTCCTTGCATGAATATCAAGTCTTCACGGACACACCAATTTCTTCACTTTCAAAGTCTTCATGAAAGTCTTCAGAAATACCAAAATCTTCAGTCAAAGATATTCATTTTTAGGGGTCGAAGATATTCATGAGTTTCCCCTTTGAAGTTATCTTATCGGATTGAGTCTTTAAAGATTTGAGAACACTTGATGTATGTCTTGCCGTGGATATTTGTGGTGACAATGGGATATCACGTGATTCACTTGATGTATGTTTTGGTGATCAACTTGCGGGTTCCGCCCATTAACCTATGCATAGGGGTTGGCACACGTTTTCGTCGTGATTCTCCGGTAGAAACTTTGTGGCACTCTTTGAGGTTCTATGTGTTGGTTGAATAGATGAATCTGAGATTGTGTGATCCATATCGTATAATCATACCCAAGGATACTTGAGGTGACATTGGAGTATCTAGGTGACATTAGGGTTTTGGTTGATTTGTGTCTTAAGGTGTTATTCTAGTACGAACTCTAGGGCTGTTTGTGACACTTATAGGAATAGCCCAACGGATTGATTGGAAAGAATAACTTTGAGGTGGTTTTGTACCCTACCATAATCTCTTCGTTCATTCTCCGCTATTAGTGACTTTGGAGTGACTCTTTGTTGCATGTTGAGGGATAGTTATGTGATCTAATTATGTTATTATTGTTGAGAGGACTTGCACTAGTGAAAGTATGAACCCTAGGCCTTGTTTCAACGCATTGCAATACCGTTTACACTCACTTTTATCATTAGTTACCTTGCTGTTTTTATATTTCAGATTACAAAAACTATTATCTACTATCCATATTGCACTTGTATCACCATCTCTTCGCCGAACTAGTGCACCTATACAATTTACCATTGTATTGGGTGTGTTGGGGACACAAGAGACTCTTTGTTATTTGGTTGCAGGGTTGCTTGAGAGAGACCATCTTCATCCTACGCCTCCTACGGATTGATAAACCTTAGGTCATCCACTTGAGGGAAATTTGCTACTGTCCTACAAACCTCTGCACTTGGAGGCCCAACAACGTCTACAAGAAGAAGGTTGTGTAGTAGACATCATGGTGAAATTCTCACGACATTCTTAACATAAAAGATGGTAATACTCCAATGAAAAGAACAAATGTTGGATAGAAGGATCTCAAGGTATAACACGAAACACGAACAAGTTTGTGTTGAACGAAAGGCAATAAAGTGGTCAATGATAACACGAATCACGAGGGGTAAGGATGGTATTTCCATCATGAATTTGATTGATATCCTGGAAGGGGTCAAAATGTTGATGATGATCACGACACACTTGTCGAGGGGTTTCATGAGGATATAATCGATCATCGATGACATCAAGGAAAAGGAAGGGTGAAGAGAAAGTTATCAGAACCATGGGTATGAAACATACTTGAAATCAAGTTTGCTATTCAAGGAGAAATGATATGACAAGGAATATCGACGTAAGATTAGCTCACTGTCAAAATTTGTTCTCCGTGAAGCAGGACCAGGTAGCACAGCTAAAAATTAGCCCAATGTGATAGCCGATCAGGCTAGGATTGACATGCTCGAGTACAAATTCATGAGTAAAGGAGATTACTAAGAGTTGTTTAATCATGGTGCGGACCCGATTTAGTTATCGATGTCCTCGAGTGACTAACAACTCAGAACCAGGAAACATTGGAATCGGTGAGGAATAATACTCGATGAAGGCTCATAATAAGCAACATGGTTCGATGATATTATCAAGATACCAGAGGGTAATACGGAAGTAGAGCAAAATAGAGGTTTGACAAGTGTATTGATCTGCAAAAGACAAGTACTTTAACTTGTCCGAGATAAGGAATCAAGGAATATCAATATGGCCGAAACCATAGTTGCAAGGGATCCAATTCAAAGACACTGGAAGAATTATCCAACTAACTAAAAGTTTTTCAAGAAGCTTCCATGATAAGTTCCACATTGGGTCCATGGGCATGAACACAAAGTTCAAGGTCGACTCCCACTTCTTCAATGCATAACCTATCATTCACTTCTCATTTCTTTTCGAAATGGCATTAGTTGTTGAAAGTTTTACCTGGTGCAGTACCAGATAAGTATGACCCGTGAAATCTTTCAGGTTCACACGGATTAGGGAAGGCATAGGTTCAACCCATCAGGGCATATTAGGAACATATACCACAAACTTCGGAGTAAATAACACAAGCTCGATAGTAGAGCATGCTTGAGAAAGCAGAGGATACAATTTACCAAAGGCTTTATATATCCGGGGAAAGGCTCACAGGTTACTTGAATATGAAGGACACTGTCGGATAATAATCCACCAGAGGTCTAGTGGTCTACAAAGGAGCTGATTTGAGTATTGTTACTCTATCAAAGGAAAAGGAATGCATGTGCATCGGATTATAGAAACAACTGACTAACTCAAAGCTCAAATGCAAAGGAATTATGAATTCCAAGACAAGGGATCAGAAGCAATGCTCTGATTAGGGATGGATAAGTTGAATAGCCTTATGGGTACAATAAATGGCAATTTGAGTGGTTGAGATCCAGCTCATGTCCGGAATGACGTCTGAATCAGAAGGATAAACTCCAGGGAACAACGGATGATTGTGTGCATTCACACACATGTTGAATCAAAAGGATCAGAATGACAATCACAAAGGTTTTTAAATTAAATTGCTAGACCAATGGAATTAACCGGAATGCAAGTATGCAAGAATTCCAGGAACAACAGGCTGTTGAGGATTTTTGAACGATCAAATATTATTTCGAAGTCTTTTGCGGAACACAAGAACAACTGGGAATGAGTGGATACTCGATAAGTGCGAGGAATTATCCGTAGGGGTATTTCTACGGCAAGGAGCTACAAGGCAGTAGTACAAGGGATTTTTTTCTAAGTCGGAGAGCAATTCGATGCATCTTGTAACAACAAGGGAAACTCAGAGTAATTGTATGAACAACAAGTGTATGTCGTTACCCATATGGATATATCGGTAGTAGGGAATGGAAAAGCAGAGGGCACAAGGGTCTCGGGAATGATCGAAGAGCATTTTCAAAATCTTCTAGTGCAATAGACGATCGTCTGTGATAAGGGGCTCTCTTGGAGAAGTAGTTACGAGAACCTTGAGTCAGATTTAGTAAAATCATTTAACCCGAATAGAAGAGAGATCAGAGTCCCAGAGTATAGATCGAGGAGTAAAAGATCCTAATACCACCTAAATGGCGACGTGGGCCCATAAGGCACACAACCATGTTAGTAAAAGTTTTGCAATGTCTAGACTCGACTTCAGCCAAGGAGTGTGGAAGGGGGATTCCTACAGGTAGTCGGCTCTGATACCAACTTGTGACACCCCTGATTTGACCATATACTAATCATACACGCAAACGTGTACGATCAAGATCAGGGACTCACGGAAAGATATCACAACACAACTCTATAAATAAAAATAAGTTATACAAGCATCATATTACAAGCCAGGGGCCTCGAGGGCTCGAATACAAGAGCTCGATCATAGACGAGTCAGTGGAAGCAACAATATCTGAGTACAGACATAAGTTAAACAAGTCTGCCTTAAGAAGGCTAGCACAAACTAGGATACAGATCGAAAGAGGCGCAGGCCTCCTGCCAGGGATCCTCCTAAACTACTCCTGGTCGTCGCCAACGAGCTGCACGTAGTAGTAGGCACCTCCAGTGTAGTAGGAGTCGTCGTCGACGGTGGCGTCTGGCTCCTGGACTCCATTGTCTGGTCGCAGCAATCGGGTATAGAAAGGGGGAAAAGAGGGAGCAAAGCAACCGTGAGTACTCATCCAAAGTACTCACAAGCAAGGAGCTACACTACATATGTATGCATTGGTATCAAATGGAAAAAGGGTATCATATGTGGACTGAACTGAAGAATGCCGAAATAAGAGGGGGATAGCTAGTCCTATCAAAGACTACGCTTCTGGCCACCTCCATCTTGCAGCACGTAGAAGAGAGCAGAAGGTAAGTTCACCAAGTAACATCGCATAACATAATCCTACCTGGTGATCCTCCCCTCGCCGCCCTGTTAGAGAGCGATCACCGGTTGTATCTGGCACTTGGAAGGGGGTGTTTTATTAAGTATCGGGTTCTAGTTGTCATAAGGTCAAGGTACAACTCCAAGTTGTCCTATTACCGAAGATCACGGCTATTCGAATAGATTAACTTCCCTGCAGGGGTGTACCACATTTCCTAACACGCTCGATCCCCTTTGTCCGGACACACTTTTCTGGGTCAGGCCCGGCCTCGGAAGATCAACACGTCGCAGCCCTACCTAGGCACAACAGAGAGGCCAGCACGCCGGTCTAAATCCTATGGCGCAGGGGTCTGGGCCCATCACCCATTGCACACCTGCATGTTGCCTACGCGACCGGTGAGCAGACCTAGCAACCTTCATTACGAAGGAAGTTGCGTTACACGGTCCAACCCGGCACGAGCCATTCAGTCGCCGACGTCACGAAGGGTTTGGCTGATACCACGACGTCGAGTGCCCATAACTGTTCCCGCATAGTTGGTCAGTGCATATAGGCCAGTGGCCAGACTCAGATCAAATACCAAGATCTCGTTAAGCGTGTTATTTTGAAGTAACCGCGGACGCCGACCAGGGCCAGACCCACCTCTCTCCTAGGTTGTCTCAACCTGCCCTGTCGCTCCGCCACAAAGTAACAGTCGGGGGCCGTGGGGAACCCAGGCCCACCACTACCGGGTGGAACCACCTGCCCCTTCAACCCCAACATCGGAATCACTTGCAGGTACTCAACGAGCCGACCCGACTTTAGTCACAACATTTATATGTATAAAGTATATAATATATACCCGTGGTCACCTCCCGAGTGCTCACAGCCCGGTAGTATAGCATGGCAGATAGACAAGAATGTAGGGCCACTAATGATAACTAGCATCCTATACTAAGCATTTAGGATTGCAGGTAAGGTATCAACAGTTGTAGCAACAATGACAGGCTATGCATCAGAATAGGATTAACGAAAAGCAGTAACATGCTACACTACTCTAATGCAAGCAGTATAGAGGAGAGTAGGCGATATCTGGTGA
>NC_041382.1:593663461-593667819 GCF_002162155.2 Triticum dicoccoides | reverse complement strand
GCAAGAGAGAGGGGGCGTCAACACCATAGTCGTACTGGGTAGCAGCGGCGTCGGTCTCGTAGTCTACCGGAGAGAGGAGGGGGAAGAAACAATGAATATAATGCAAACAGGAGCATAACGATGCATGACAAGACAAGTAGCGGTGCTGGGGGTGCCCTAACGCGATATGAGGTGGTACCGGTGAAGGGGGGAAACATCCAGGAAAATATCCCCGGTGTTTCGCGTTTTCGGACAGATGAACCGGAGGGGAAAGTTGTGTGTTCGCTAGGCTAGGGATGCGTGGCTGACGAACGGGCTGCGTATCCGGATTCGTCTCGTCGTTCTGAGCAACTTTCATGTACAAAGTTTTTCCATCTGAGCTACGGTTTATTTTATATTAATTTTAAAAGATTTAAATTAATTTTAGAATTTATTTAATTAATTTAAACCAACATTATCCAGAATAGTGTTTGCTGACGTCATGCTTAATTTAAACCAACATTATCCAGAATAGTGTTGCTGACATCAGCATGACATCAGCAGTCAACATGGGTGTTGACTGGGTCGCTAACGTGTGGGTCCCACTGGTCATTGACTTAGTTAACTAAACAAGATTAGTAAATTTAATTAAAGTGATTATGTTAATTAATTAGGCTTAATTAGATTAATTAACAAGATTAATTAAGTTAATTATTATTATATATATATATTTTAATCTTTTTTCCTTTTAACGTTCTAGGGCGCTGGGGCCCGTTTGTCATAGGCATATGGGGGGCCTAATGGGCGTGGGCGCTAGCGGATCGGGCGACGGGCGCTGGGACAGAACCCGCCCGGTGTAGGGAGGTCGCTGGGCGACGAGGAAGCAGGGGGGCCGCAGCGGCGGCGAGCAGTGCAGCAGCAGGGGGGCAGAGAACGCGGCGCCTGGCGACAACAACAGGCGTGTGCGCGTGCGCGTGATGCGGGACGCCGGGTGGCCGCGGTGAGCACGACCGATGCAGGTACGTGCAGGGAAGGGCGAGGCGTGGCAGAGGGCGCACGCGGGCAGCACAGCCGCCGCGAGGAAGTGGCGGCACAGCGAGACAGCGTGCGGGGAAGAGGAGGCCGAGGTGGTCAGTGGCGCGGCGGGCGCAGCGGTGGTTGGCGGGGCCGCACGGCTGGAGCGGCAAGGCGAGGCAAGCCGCGGCGGGGAGCAGGGCCGACCTGACCAGAGCAGGGGCATGGAGAGGTCCACGGGCGTGGACAGCGTCGTGGCATGCGAGGGAGAGAGAAGGAGGGGGGCCTCACGAGGGGATCGTAGGGCACGGGCAGCGGGAGTCGTGGCGGGGAGGTCGAGGACGGGGCGGCGAGGTCCAGCGACAGGGGGTGGCGCCGATGAGGTGGCGACGTAGGGCGGCGAGGCGCTAGGGCGATGGCGTCGGGGTCGCTGGGTTCGGTCCCCCCTTCCCGATCCATATCGGGATCTAGAGGTGGGGGGGGGAGACGATGGAGAGTGGGGGGGTGGGTGGAATCGTGGGGGTGGTTGGGCTAGGGTTTCCCCAGGGGTGATGGTTAAGTGGCGTCGGCTGGGCCGGCCTAGTTGGCCCCAAGGCCATCTGGGCCGTGGCCCGACGAGGGAGGGAGGGGGTGTTCTCTTTTTATTATTTTGTTGTTTTTATTTTAGTTTTCTGTTTTTTCTCATTTTAAATATATAGGCCTTATATAAAAACATGGTTTCTACATGCCAAATAGTTAGGGAATATTTTCAACACATTGAACATTTTAGTTTTGACTATTAATTTTTTTAATTGTTTTAACTTTAATTCAAATTTTGAATTTGCATCCGTTTCGAACTAATGCGAGATTATCAGCAGTAACCGAGGTGAAGAGGCATCATTAATGCGGGATTACTGTAGCCTAATTATCCGAGCGTCACTGCAGTGCTGGTCCAATTTCTTTATTTGTTCAGAAGTTTTGCCGAATGTTGAATGACGAATCTGAACATTATATTTTTTGCAAATTTTTTTGCTGAATTTTTTTTACTTCTCCTTGTCATATCTTTTAAGGTTCTAAACTCACTAGGAATGTTGGCTCCTGGTCCATCAGGGCTTTGGGGAGCTGTCAGGCCCATCTATAAGAGAGTTGTTCGCTCATGCGTTATTTGCTTGGGTCCACTCAGGTGAACGTGACACTCATATATTGATTGTTGTGTTATACATAAAAATACCACAACCACCCACAAAACAATTTAATTCACCTTACAGATAGGTATTGTCTCTATCGAGTAAAAGCGAAGCCAACAAAAAAAGGAAATCATCAATGCAATTAAAAGTCTGTTTAACTCATGTGAAATACACAACGAAACCATCAACCATAATATCATGTCAAATAAAAAGAAAGGATTAACTCATGTCTAATGACGTCTTGGCAAAGCGCGCGTCAACCTCTAGTATAAAACACCAGCCCAGGCGGAACTTCCTCCACCTCAAATAGCTACACACAACAGGAGGACCTTAACCAGTTAGAGCATCTCCAGCCGCATCCCCAACAGGCCCTTCCCAAACATTTTTTCCACGCCGACGTCCAAAAAATCGGCCCAGTCGCGCCCCTAAGAACCCGTTTTTCGCCGCTTTGGGCCGAAACTGGTGCCGGCGACCCCAGGCCGAACCCGGCGCGTTGGGGGGGGGGGGGCGCCGGGGCGAGCGATTTTGGCGCGAAAGAGCCGCGGGCCCACTGAGTCAGCGACACGCGCCTCGTCTTCCCCCAAAACACCTCGGTTCCTGCGGGAATCAATGCGAAGGCCGCCGCGCTGCCGTACCGGCCAGCCTCCATTGATGCCTCAAGGGCGGCGCAGTGAACATGCCGCGACGCGCGTCCCGCCCTCTCCCACCACGCGTCGCCCGGCATGCAGCCCGTCGCCGCCCCAACTACGGCTATAAAAGGCGATCTCCCAGCCAGTGGACGCCACAGCTCTCATTTCCCCTCTCTCCGGTGCAGAAAGCGACCCTTTCCCCTCTTCCTGCCGACGAAAAGATGGCCGAGAGGTTCCCAGGCGACGACGTGGCGGCGAACGGCTTCGGCCGCTGCCACCTCCAGGAGCCGGAGGCGCGCCTGCTCTATGAGGCCGAGTACCCAGCGCCCCAGGACATGCAGGTGCCAGGGGCATGGAGGCTGAGCGCCGCCGGCGTCCAGGTGCCACCGTTGCCCGAATGGGCGGCGCGGCGGGCCAAGATCGCCCGCATCCGCTCGTCCATGACGGAGGAGCAGCGGAACGAGCCGCGTTACGCCGCCGACAGCCACACCATCTGGACCATGTACTTCCAATGCCGTCGCGAGGAGCAGATCGCCTCCACCAACGGCGTCATCCCGTGAGGCCGCCTCAACGCCGATGGACGGCGCGAGTGGTGGGGCGTGCCAGGCCGCACCCTCAAGGTCATGCTCGACCACATCGAGACCGGCAACGTGTCGCGCCTCGAGTACCCCCCGCGGCCGTCCTTCTCTCGCCGCTGTGGCAGTTCTTGGATGCCGCGGCGGATGGAGCCGGGGTCGTCCTCGTCGTCGGGCTTAGGCTCGTCGGCCGCGCTCCACCCCGTCAAGCCCGAGCCAGAGGCGACGCCGTTCGGGCGCCGCACCCGCAGCGGCGCCCTCGTCATCAATGAGGGTGCCCCGCCCTCCCCGCGCAGCTCCCTCCGCCTGATCTGGCTGAAGCCGGAGCCGGGGCTGCTCCCGGTGAAGCCGGAGCACGTCGAGATGGCGGCCCCCGACGACGAGTCCGCCCTCAAGTGGGCGAAGGAGGACTACGTTCGGAAGCAGGTGCGCCGCCAGCGCCGGGCGTACGCGAAGCTCTAGGCCCGGCGCCGCGGGCGCGAGGAGGGCGACGTCATCGTCCTCGACAATGACGAGGAGGACGAGGCCAGACCGTCCAGCGCCCTACCGCGCGTCGGCGACCCTGACCAGGGCTGCAGCAGGGACGACGACGGCACAGGCGAGGCACGCGACGACGACGATGATGGCGACGACGGCCACTACACCCGCTTCTACAGGCTTCTCAGCATGTAGACGACGGCGACGGGGGCGGCGGTGGCAGCTAGGCGTAGTTCCACGTAGTTTGGCATAGTTTAGGCATACTTTGCATGTTTTTATGTTTTTTTTACAAAATTCAATAAAGTTTTGCCGAGTTTTCATATATTTGTACGGAATATCGCTGAACCCGGGGCGACCTATGGGTCGACGACTGGGAACAAAATCGTCCCCACGTGCCAATCTAGCACCGGCTCGTCCCCAGACAGCTCTTTTTCGATGCTTGGGGGGCCGAACCGCTGGAGATGCTCTTACCCGGCCACTTATAAGCAAAGATGGCAAAGCTAGCGGTGCCACTCGCTGCCACGGTGAGAGAGAGAGAG
>NC_041382.1:593634586-593663131 GCF_002162155.2 Triticum dicoccoides | reverse complement strand
TTCTTTTTTGAGCTGAGGTAGGGGAGAAAAACATTTGGGCCTTGGCGCGGAGGGAGATCATGTGTGGGATCGGACAAGCAAGAGAAAACGGTTGGAGGAAGAACAAAAAGCCCATCCTTCGATTCCGATCCAACGGCTCAAAGCTGTTATTATTTTCTTTTTGAAGAAAATCAGTTGCCTCACGCAACGGTTGATTATTTCCTTTTGATGAGGTGAGTTGGCCCACAACATCAACACTAAGTGAACCCAACCCATTTTGAAAAAAAAAGACCAACCTATTTTTTATAGCAGTTTAGATGTGAAATAGCAAACCAGAAGATTTAAAGGTTTAACCACTTTGACAGGATCCGCTAGGCTATTACGACCACAGGTTCCTTTTTCATCGAAGGTAAGTTCCAATCTCCACGGTCGATTTGCATCGAAAATCTTAAACTTTGTAAAGGAGGCCTACCGAAGAAGTCATCCATAATCAATTCCATGGTGAATTCGAAATTTCAAGGCGAATCCTCGTCAACCGATGGCTGAGCGATGCGTGGATTATGCTGGTATACATACTTCTTCGCCCAATAATGGTAGTTCAAGAAACCAAGCAACCCGACAACAGCCACAACCCAGTAGAACAGGTCAAGACGCTGTTGTTCAAGCTTTTCCCCTCGAGCCAGCCTCCCTGCTGCCCGTGCCTCGTGGCCCTGTTCACGATTTTCACCAGGAATGTGGCCATCAACGACGCGAGCCCGAGCTCGCACCAGAACAACGCCGTGGCGATCGACTTCATGCCCCGTGGCGCCTCGCTGTTGAAGAACTCCAGGAGCCCGGTGAACGACGTCACGTCTGCCACCCCAAGCAAGAAGAACTGAGGCGCGAGCCAGAACAGGGACATCTGCACTACAGCTTCCTTCCTTTTTCTCTCCACAACCGCTGCGATGACCGCGGCGAGTATCATGGCGGCGAAGCCTATGGCGATGCGCTGCAGATGAGTGATGCCGCCCACGTAGCCCGTGCGCTTTCGCAGGAAAGACACGATGAACTGGTCGTAGACGGTCAGCATTATCAGCTGGAATGTGATGGGGATGATGAAGAGCGTCGCGGGGGAGACGTGGATCTTGCCCAGACTTGTGTTGGTCATGCCACCCTGCTGCACGGTGAACGTGAAGACGATCACGTTGGATACGTACGCGATCGTGGAGCTGAAGAAGAGACGGAGCACACGGAGCACGATCTTCGTCTCCTCCACCTTCGTCGCACTGCAAACTGACCAATCCCCGTTTTGCCGTGGTGGATGCAAGCTTTGTCGAGGAACCTGTCCAGATGAATGAAAGAGTTTGTAATAGGGAATAGAACTAAACATCTCAACTCCCTCCGTCCGGTGAAAAGTGTACGTATAGAAATTTTAGAACAAATTATAGAGTGGAGTAAAAAATGCATTAGAAAGATGTAAGCCACCATCTCTCTCCTTTTTAATTACCCAGCCCCCAATGAGCGAAGTGCATGTAGAAATCAAGGAGACCATGCGTAGAATGTTATTAGTCTTTACCGTGTGATAAGAAAGAAACATTTTTTTCTACTTTAAAATGCATTGGAAAGATAGATGTACATTTTTTTATGGACAAATTTTAAAGCCAAATGTACACTCTTCACCGGACGGAGGGAGTAGTATGTAATACTCCCTTCGTCCTAAAATAAGTGACTCAATTAGTACAAAGTCGAGTAATTTATTTTGGGACGGAGGGAGTAATACTCTAGGACGTGTAGCCTGCTAAGAAAATGGTATTATTTCACCAAATCTTACTTCAGACTTTTTCTTTGAGGTGGTACTTGGACAAACCCTGTCCCGGTCCCAGTACGGCTATCCTCTGCTTCTTCCAGCTTCTCAGGAAGTTCAAGCTTCCTGTTCCTTGATGCAACCACAAGAACCTAGGGAGGCAAAATTGTAGTTAAATTCTGGTGAGAACTGACATAGCATCTTTATGTTCTAATTCAGGAAGTACGTAGCACAAAACCTGCACTATCCGAGTCAGAGGGCTTCCTTCCGGCACTTGGTTCCGGTAGAAAGGCAGACCGGCAGCAACAACGAGCAACCCAAACAGAACCAAGATGGCGCACGCCCCAAGCCCGACGTCCCACCCCTTGTAGTTCTGGAGCCACACTATGAGGATCAGCCCGATGAAGCCTCCAAGGGAGATCCCGAAGGTGTACCAGTTGAAGAAGCTGGACTGCTGGCGGGACTCTGAAGGATCTTTACGGTCAAACTGGTCTGCTCCGAGGGACGGGACGCACGTACGTATACAGCCATCGCCAAATGCACTGATATACAGGGCTGCGTACAGCAAGGTGGCGTTCCAGCCATGGACCTCTTTGCAGCTGCTTAGGTCTGCTTCCATGTTGCAAGGCGCAGGATGGAGCGAGGGTAAGTATGCCTGTAGGGTGAGCAACCCATAGCCCTGCGCACATACGTAAATGTTTAATTATACTGTAATAAACTAATGGCTAATATCATATACTTATGATGCAATGCGAGACTTTTTACAGCAGACGTGTTCAACTCCAATGTAAGTGGATTTTATGGTCAAAGGATATGCCAGAGTAGGTACCTATCAGTGTCAGATATTGAACTGTATTAAATCAAAGTTAGAAGCATATTGTTGTCAGAGTCAAAACTTAGACATGGAAAGTCTTAATAGCATATCGCTATTAAGACATGACAAGTTAAGTTGAAGTTAGCAGTATATGGCTGTTCAAGGTTTTTGATTTCCTTTTTTCGCGATTAAATATCACTGTTCTAGATAGGTACTTCAAGAAGTCCATCCTCAACAAACTATACTTTTTAAAATCATTCAAATCCAAAATCGTCTTATATGTACGTATCACAGTTGAATTTTAGCTTTGGAGAAGTACTTCAGACAGAGACACATACTTTCAACCTTTCAGACAGAGAATCAAAAAATTTCTTTTTCTTTTTGCAGTGACCTGTGATATTAGGTTTTCTTATTCAGTTCTTTATTTCATTGAGCCGTTCCTCTTCCTCTATTGTTGGCAGGTTCTCATTTTAGTAGATGACATGCGAATATGTAAATAAAGAAAGAATATTTTCCTTGCATAATAATAGGAATCCAATAGACAGTTGACAGGCAAGCAGGCATATTACCAGAAACATCAATGGGCCAAAGATGAGTATAGTTCTGGAGCGCATGATGTAAGAGTCTGAGAGGAAAGCTCCTACTAATGCAAACCCGCATGTAGCACCAACAAGATTGGTGACAGTAGTTGCAGAGCCAGAGACGCCCATATGCATTGTTCCATGGAGATAGGTAACCAGATTCAGCAGGTTTGGGACAATAACCATGTTCATTACCACGTTCGCAACTGCAAGGAGAAACAAGGAGCAAAATTGCTTAAAACTTTCGAACTTGGAGCAGAGGCTTGAAAGTTAAGGGAAACTGGGTTATCTGCAAAATGAGAACTTACCATACATGAACCATGCTGCTCTGACTCCTCCATGCACCTCTCTGTCGATGGGGTTTCCCCTCCAGTCCACAGAGCCCCCAATCGTCATGGTGCTTCTTCTTCTTGATTTGCTGACTTATTCCAGTTGCAACCCGAACATTCAGGGGTATAAATAAGCAGGTGGATATTCGTGTTCAACGGAGTGATGACAGCAACTTGATCAATCAAAGACTTTTGCCAATTTTACGCCATTGTTTATTATTGCAAGTACCAGTAGTTATGACCACAATTGTTAATACTTCTAGCTGACTGAATTTCAGGCATTTCGACAGGCCTTCTAATATTAAGAAAATAATGAAACAGGGATAAGTACAATGAACGAGTATAGAAGTCAACAAATATAGCAGGTACTGCCATCAGCGTGGATCATTTTGACAGTGAAAATTTGTCAGTTAGCTCTTAATTCATTAATCGTGTAGAGCAACAGTCTTTTGATAAGATACTTCCTCAGAATTAGTGCATCTTAAGTTTAAGAACAGAAAACTCGGAAGTGCAACAAAAACAAGGCATCAACCAGTGCTCAAGAGATATTGGTTCATAAGCTGAAAACAATAAGCTGTAATTGTCAATCATGAACTAACAGAGTTAACAGATTAGCTTTTTAGAACGAAGATGCAAGGAGCATCCGACTTTAAATTAATAAAACCCACAAACCAGACAAACTAACAAGGGTCTTAACGAATAAATGAGAGAAACAAGTTTTAATGGTGGGGTACATGGCCAGCAAGCCCAAATAAAGAGCACGCATGCTCGAAAGAACATCCAAAAGTGAGACCGCTGCCTTAGCCAACATCCTGGGGGGATCTGCAATGTTATGAATGTGGCGAAGCTTGTCCACCACTTGCGGCATGACTTTAGCATCCCGACACTTCCCCAATGGAGTCCACTGCTGTAAGAAGAGAATGCATTTGAAAATACAGTCAGCCGGGTGGTTACGGAAGTGCCATAAGGCCAACAACAGTGCCCCAACACAATGCCATAGGACACGCTTGTCTGATCCGCTCTGAGAAGAGAGGATACAAAGCAAATCAGCTCCCGAAGCAGGATTCCACGTGGTGCGAGTGGCTCCCCTAACCACACTCCACACAAAACAAGCTAAAGGGAGGTGAAATAAGACATGATTGGAATCTTCGGGAGTCGCACATACCGTGCAGTCCCCATTAGAGGGTTCGTTTAGAGGTTTCAGTAGAGGTCGGAAGACGGTTTTGAAACATTTCCAATAAGAAGATCTTAACTTTAAGTGGCAAGCTAGCCTTCCATAACCCTCTAGCTATGTCAAGCGTCAGGCCTTGCTTAAGTTTAGCATAAAGCAACTTAACAGAGAATTGGCGCGAGGCGGTGAGGTGCCACGACACCGTGTCTGCATCGAGATTTTTCACAGCATGACCTAATTCATCTAGTACTTCCAATAAGTAGGATATAATTTTCTCATTTTGATAGGGGCATCTACTTGTGCATTGGCGGAAACGTCTTACCTCGACCTGAGGCGACGTGCTTTGTGTTTATAGGCAGGGACGCACATCCCTGAAGCGCATACATCGTTTGGAGATATTACAGGGAGGTTTACAACTTGGAGAGCAAGAGATAGAATTGGTTACAAGAGATAAGGAGAGATAGAATTACATATAACTTAAACTAGCTATCTTCCTAGATCCTGCGTCTCTTGGACTCTGTCATACGTGACATGATGCATTGCAACATATTGTGTTTAACACCCTCCCTTAATCACAACTTCATCAAGTTGAGATTATGTTTAAAGTCTTCAAAACTTCTAGTAGGTAGAGCCTTGGTGAATTCATCTGCAATCTGATCCTTGGAATGCACAAAGTGAATATCAAGTTGTTTCTGAGCCACTCGTTCTCTGACAAAGTGAAAGTCAATTTCAATGTGTTTCATTCTGGCATGAAAAACAGAATTAGTAGACAAATAAGTTGCACCCAAATTGTCACACCACAAGCATGTAGTTTGTTTGCTTTTTACACCAAGCTCTTTCAATAAAGACTGCACCCATATGATCTCAGCTGTAACATTTTCCAATGCTTTGTATTCTGCCTCAATACTAGACCTGGAGATAGTAGCCTGTTTCCTTGCACTCCATGAAATCAAGTTAGGACCAAAGAACACTACAAATCCCCCAGTAGAACGTCTGTCATCCAAACAGCCTGCCTAGTCAGAGTCTGAGAAAGCACTAAGAAGTGCGGATGATGACTTGCTGAAGTTGAGACCAATATTAAGGGTGTTCTTGACATATCTAACTATTCGCTTAGCAGCAGTCAAATGAACATAGTGGGTGCATGAAGGAATTGACAGACTTTGTTAACAACAAATGATATATCAGGTCTTGTAAGAGTAAGATATTGAAGTGCACCTACCTACTTCTGTATTTAGTACTGTCATCCTGACTCAAGGCTTGCCCTTCTGTGAGAGATAAATTTTCTGAACTGGATAATGGAGTAGGTGAAGGTTTATAGCCTTGCAAGCCAGCCTTGCTTACCAGATCAGTTGCATACTTTTCTTGAGACAAGTGAAGTCCATCATCATGTTTCTTCACTTCTATCCCTAAGAAATAGTGCAAATCTTCAAGATCCTTAAGAGCAAACTCTGCACTGAGATCCTTCAGTAATCCTGTTATGGCTTCATCAGGTGAGCTTGTAACAATAATATCATCAACATAGATGAGAACGAAGATGTGAGTATTGCACTTGTTATAAATAAACAATGAAGTGTCAGACTTAGAAGGAACAAAGCCAAGAGTTTGCATCTTTTGACTGAGACGTGAATACCACGCCCTTGGAGCCTGCTTTAACCCATATAACACTTTGTCAAGTCTGCACACATGCAATGGTGCATGTTTGCTTTCAAACCCAGGAGGTTGTTTCATGTACACTTCCTCTTCCAGAACACCACGGAGGAACGCGTTCTGTACGTCTAGCTGTCTGAGACTCCAGCCCCTGGACACAGCAATGGAGAAAACAAGATGAATGGTTGCAACTTTTACCACTGGACTAAATGTGTCCTCATAGTCAATACCATACCGTTGCTTGAAGCCTTTTGCCACAAGTCTTGCCTTGTAGCGATCAATAGTGCCATCAGATCTTTTGATCCGAAACACCCACTTGCAATCAATGAGATTTTTACCGTGCTGTGGAGGGACCAAATGCCATGTTTTGTTTCTTTTCAATGCCATGTACTCTTCATGCATGGCCTTCTTCCAGTTTTCATCAGCTAGGGCTTCATCAAGTGTGTAGGGTTCACCCGGTTCACCTGTAGAGCACACCATGCCATATTTTGTAATATGCTTATAATTAAGTGGTTGGATTACCCCCTGTTGCAGCCGTGTACGTCTTGGTGGTGAAGTAGTTGGCACGGGTGGCGCAGATGATCCCATGCAACCTGTAGGAGGTGCGGTAGGAATCAATCCCGAGGTAGATCCTGGCAAAGCAGCAGTAGGTGCAGCAACAGATTCCTCCATCGGATCTTTTGTGGCGGTAGACGAAGATGTGCAACGGCGCGGCTCCGCAGAAGATCCCAGCGGACAAGGCTCATCATGGCGCCGTGATGGAGAGCCAGCGTCTGCGGCGCCAGAGGCGGGTCCCGCACCGGTCGGCCGGCGCATGTCGCGCCGTTTGTAGCACACGGGTTGGACCGGGAACTGGGCCCTTGAAGAACCAATAGGAGGCGGATAAGTGGTGACGCGTGATTCGCTTGGGTTGGTGGAGACGCCGCCACGAATCGCTGGTTGCCGCGTAGCAGACGCGGGCTCGCTCGCACCGCGCGCAGCTAACGGCACAGATTCCTGAGGAGATTTTGCCCCCCCTGTCAGCAGCGACGGATCCCGAGGGCGATCCGCTGGGAAGGTCTGCCTCTGCCACAGGAACTGATCCCGAGGCGGATTTGTTCCCTGGTTCGGGACACATGAAATATGGCCCATGCACTTCATTTTCTTCACCATTTTCTGGTCTGTTTTCTTCTGCAACGTCACACAACTCATGCACAGTGGTTTGAGGGTTAGTCAATATATGATCATCATGGTCTCGTTCCCCTTCATCAAGGCCGGTAAGAGAAGATGGTAGAAGGAGGATTTCTTTACGAAGTAGAGCACCGGCGCTGGGTGAAGATCAGCGAAGGGAATTTGTTCTCATCGAACACAACATCGCGGGAGATATAAACACGCCCAGTAGAAACATCTAGGCACTTAACCCCCTTGTGTTGGGCACTATAGCCAAGGAAAACGCACTATTTAGAGCAGAACATGAGTTTGCGAGAGTTGTATGGACGAATATTAGGCCAACATGCATAACCAAAGACACGTAGAGATGTGTAGTTAGGCTTGACATGAAGAAGCCATTTTATGGGGGTTTCATTGTTTATGACACGGCTGGGGAGAATATTGATGATATGGACAGCAGTGAGAAACGCTTCATCCCAAAACTTGAGAGGCATGGAAGCACCTGCTAAAAGTGCTAGACCAACTTCAACTATATGCCTATGCTGGCGTTCAGCAGAACCGTTTTGTTGGTGAGCATGAGGGCATGACACATGGTGTGAAATGCCAAGCATTTGGAAGAAAGAATTTAATTTCTCGTATTCCCCTCCCCAGTTGGATTGGACAGCAATGATCTTGCTATCAAACTTGCGTTCAACAAGTGCTTGAAAGTTTTTGAACACTTGGAAAACATCAGATCTTTTCTTAAGAAGATAGATCCAAGAAAATTTGCTATAGTCATCAATAAAACTGACATAGTATGTGTGTCTACCAACAGAACTAGGAGCAGGGCCCCAAACATCGGAAAAAATTAATTGCAATGGTTGAGTAGAGACACTTGTAGAAATAGCTTAAGGTAATTGATGACATTTTGCTCTTTGGCAAGAATCACAAATAGTTTCAATATTTCGCTCACCAACAAACGGGAGCTGATTTTTCCTCAGCAAACGTTCGACAAGAGGAAAAGAAGCATGCCCTAAACGATCATGCCAACGTGTTGAAGAAAGTTTGACAACACCATAGGCTTGTTTATTGAATCTCCTAAGCTCCGGAATCAATGGTTAAAGCCCTCGTACGCATCTACCTTGATATAGTACCTTCTTCGTGGCCTGATCCTTTATCAAAAATAAGAAGGGATGGAATGCAATAAAGACATGATTGTCAATGGTAATGCGATGAACAGATAGAAGATTTTTTTGGCACTAGGGACATGAATTTTTTTGCGAAGATGAATTTTACGAGAAGGGGTACGTATAACCGAGTGACCAATGTGACGTATGCTCATACCTGCACCACTGGTGGTGTAAATCTAGTCCTTCCCGTGATACTTCTCACGGAGAGTCACTTTCTCTAGCTCCCCCGTGAGGTGATTGGTCGCGCCACTATCAAGGTACCAGTTGGTGTCGACACCATAGGATCCTTCAGCGGCAGCATCAACCTTGTCATCATCGTCAGAGGAGGCATTGTCTTCGTCAAAACGATACCAACAGTCTTTGGCGTTGTGGCCTGGTTTCCCACAAATTTGGCAGCGAACGACGTCAGGACGTGAATGGCCCGAGCCGCCATGGTGACCCTTGTTGTTGGTGGAGGTGGGGCGACCGTCGTGAGAGCCGGTGTTGTTGGTGTTGCCGCTGCTGTGCTTGCCCTTGGCGCCAGGAGGATTGCGAAGACGGGAGGAGTACCCACCGCGCCCGCGGGTTGCTGCGTTCACCGAAGACTTGAGCCCGCCGCCAGCACTGTGGTACTGGGCAACGCGCTGGCCGAAGTTGCTCAACATAGCATAGAGATCATCAAGGGACACCAGCGTGATGCGGGCATCCAGGGTAGAGACGAGCGGCTAGTAGTCCATGTCTAGCCCGTGAAGCAGATATGAGATCAGTTCATCATCTTGGATGGGCTTGCCGGCGGCGGCGAGCTCATCAGCAAGGCCACACATGGCGGCGAAGTAGGCGGCCATCGATTGGTTCCCTTTCTGCGCATTGATCAAGGCAGTGCGGATGTTGTTGACGCGGCTCAAGGACTGCGACGAGAACATACCAGAGAGTGCTGTCCACAGAGCATGTGCGGTCGTGACCGCAGTGACCACGACGAGCAGCTCTTTTGTGAGGTTGTTGAGCAGGTAGCCCAGAACCTGCTAGTCCTCCCTTACCCAGATGGCATGGAGAGGGTTGGGCTCGGACGACTCCTTCCCGCCCTTGTCCTTGGTGACAAGAAGGCGGGACGGCTCCGGCAGGGTGCCGTCGACGTAGCCATAGAGGCCGGCTCCCCTCAACTGCGACGTGATTTGGGTGTGCCACAGGACGTAGTTCGTTCGAAAGAGCTTCTCCGTGACCTGACCGCTTAGGTTGGATTGGGTGGCACTGGAGGAAGACATGGCTGGCACTAGTGGAGATCGAAAGCTAGGGTTTTGGAAGAGGAGGCTCTGATTACCATGTGCGTTGGCGGAAACATCTTACCTCGACCTGAGGTGATGTGCTTCATGTTTATAGGCAGGGGCGCACATCCCTGAAGCGCATACATCGTTTGGAGATATTACAGGGAGGTTTACAACTTGGAGAGCAAGAGATAGAATTGGTTACAAGAGATAAGGAGAGATAGAATTACATATAACTTAAGCTAGCTATCTTCCTAGATCCCGCGCCTCTTGGACTCTGTCATACATGACATGATGCATCGCAACATATTGTGTTTAACACTACTAATGTTCTTATTATAGCCCTCTTGATGATGATTAAATCTATTTAGTGCTTCGTAAAATTCACCTTCCTATTGGTAAAGAGTAAAAGGTCTACACTTTTAGTCTTAAGTTGTTCCATAGGCTTACCGTTTTCTTTTATTATGTTTCTGAATTCTTCCATATCTTCGATGTGGTAAAAATTTCTATCAGTGAATTCAGTAGGTTCTTCCTTGTTCCATTGTTCTCTAGTATTCACTATTGTTTGAATGAGGCGTTCTCCCTCTTCTATTGTCGAGGACTTGTATATTCCACCTGAACTATTATCAAGAATGGATTTAGACTCGTCATTTAGTCCATTATAAAATATGTGTAGTATAGCATGTTCAACAAAGCCATGGTTTGGAAAAAGATCTATCAATTTATAGAATTTTCCCCAAGCTTTAGTTAATGCACAAAGCTAAAATACTGTCTCAGAGTTCAATCATTTTGGAATAAGGATTTTTTTTGCATTAATCTATCAATGCAATTCTTCCAACTGGTTATGGCATTACGTGAAAGTCTGTCAAACCATTCTTTAGCTTTATCTTTTAAAGACCACACGAAAGGTTTCACAAAGGACAAATTCTCTGGATACATATTTTAGTTTAGATGTACCACAAATGACATCATAAGTCATTACATGTGCGTAAGGGTCTCATCAATGTATCCTATAAAAGCTTTATCATGCACTTCACATATGATATTAGTATGTATAGCAAACTCTTTAGCATAAATTTTAGGTAAACTTATAGAAGATTTAATAACAATAACCGATGGGGCACCACATTCTCTCGAAGTAGTTTTCTCCTTTGGACTTATCATCATTTCTACAAATAAGGAGTTAATATCAGACATTACCAGACATTCTAAACATATCTATTACTTCCTGACGTATCTTAGTCAGGAATATTGTGATGCAGTCTAGAAGATATTGTCCCCATGAATGCGTATAACCCCTATCTACAAAGAAAGCATCTACCGTAATAATACCTACAAATGTGAGAGCCTAGCTTAATTGAAATGATAGACTACTCATATCAACAAGGAATTCCTTCTTTTCCGGGAGCTCATTCGCAAAGAACTCCAAAGTTAAGCGTGCTTGGCTTGGAGCGATTTGAGGATGGGTGAACGACTAGGAAGTTGGTTCCGAGTGCGCAGGAAATACTAGTGTTGGTCTGTAGGATCAGTGTAGATCCCGCCAGGCATAACATCTAGGAACCGATGGATGTGGCCGGGGCATCACAATTGGTATCAGTGTCGACCCTCATGGTTACAGGGACATGTGTGGATCATGTGCGCGGACATGTGGCGCATGGCGGATGTGGCCCATTGTGGCACACAGTATGACACATGTTTCAGATTAGACGCACATACGTGTGCCAAGAGGGAACGTTCCCGTGCGCCGACGAGGACGTCGGTTCCTTTGAGTGGGGGTGTATGTGAGAGCCTAATCTAATAGGAATGATAGACTACTCATATCAATAAGAAATTCTTTCTTTTCTAGGTGCTCATTTGCAAAGAACTTCAAAGTTAAGCGATCTGAGGATGAGTAAACGACTAAGAAGTTGGTCTCTAATGCACACGAGTGAGTACAAAGTGCAAGGAAAAGACTAGAGTTGGTCTGTGGGACCATTCTAAATCCCGTCAGGCATAATGACCAGGAACTGGTGGATGTGGGTACCAATGGGAGGGCTCATGCTAGAAGCCGTCTAGCCCTTTGGATTTTGTGGATTGTTTTTGCTGTTTTGGTATGACATGTGGTACAAGGTCGTACGCTCGTACTTGACATTGTCTTCTCCTCTGTGACCTCCAAATGACTCCTTTTTTATTTGTTCTTCCTGTAATCCATGTATATTATCTTCTTAGGTATGATTCTTTAACAAACATGATCTTCTCGATCCTTTTAAAGAAAATGTGAAAGAAAGACTAGAGTTGGTCTGTAGGGCCATTCTAGATCCCGCTATGCGTAATGGCCAGGAACTGGTGGATGTGTTCAGGGCGTTATAAACCGCGGGTGCCCACTGATGAAGCTATTTACCTAGGGTAGGGTCATAGGCCTGACCTAGACACCCTCCCCTAGGACATCATCCTAAAACTAGAAGCATTCGAGGGATAGCATCATCCACTCGACTACGAAGCATTCCAGTCGGAAGACTCAACGTCACTCGACCACTACAACTATCACGCGACGGACAGAAGATCTAAAGTCACTCTGCACGACAACGATCAGACGTTTACTTCATAGACTTAATAGGCATTTATGTCACTTTATTGCTAGCGTTACCAGTAACGCCCCCCTCTTGATGTACCTTAAACCCTTTGTAATGTGGGCTGGCTGGGGTCTGGGCGCACTCTATATAAGCCACCCTGTCGGTGTCAAAACTGGCGCATCTTGGGTAGGGGGTCCCGAACTATGCGTCTAGGCCGGATGGTAACAGCAGACAAGGGACATGAAGTTTTACCCAGGTTCGGGCCCTCTTGATGGAGGTAAAATCCTACGTCCTACTTGATTGATATTGATGATATGGGTGTTACAAGAGTAGATCTACCACGAGATCAGAGAGGCTAAACCCTAGAAGCTAGCCTATGGTATGATTGTATGTTGTGATTGTTGTCCTATGGACTAAAACCCTTCGGTTTATATAGACACCGGAGAGGGTTAGGGTTACACAAGGTCGGTTACAAAGGAGGGGATATCCATATATGTATTGCCTAGCTTGCCTTCCACGCCAAGTAGAGTCCCATCCGGACACGAGACGAAGTCTTCAATCTTGTATCTTCATAGTGTAACAGTCCGGCCAATGGGGATAGTCCGACTGTCCGGAGACCCCCTAATCCAGGACTCCCTCAGTAGCCCCTGAACCAGGCTTCAATGACAATGAGTCCAGCGCGCAGTTGTCTTCGACATTGCAAGGCTGGTTCCTTCTCCGAATACATCACACAAGAATTTGAATACGAGGATAGTGTCCGACCCTACAAAATAAGTTCCACATTTCACTGCAGAGAGAATAATGTCTTCGCAGATCTAATCCGCTAGCTTGTTTTGGTAACATGACGTCATGTCATGGCCCGGTGATTATTCGAACCATTTCATTTAACCAGCCCCGCACATAACGCGAGGCAGTTTTTCGACGTGTCTTGTCAAAGCAGAGATCGTGTCCCATTATTACGGGATTCTCATCAATATGGGCGTGGGTAACCCAACCGCGCCATCAATTGCGGCGCTTGGGGGATAAGCGAGTTTTACTAGGCAAGTGGGGACGTTTAATTTTGTCCGCCCATATAAAGGGATAAGGATTCACCTTTCTATCCATGCCTTCTTCCTTCTCTGCTCATACGCTCCCGCATACTCGAGCTCTAGCGCCCAAGCTCTCACTTCCACCTCAACCTTCTCCAGCCATGTTCGGAGCGGGAGGCAAGTGGATGGTCTCCTCCGTCATGGAGGGAGACGTCAAGAAACTGAGGAGAGCTGGATACCTGCATGACGACATCGCGCATCGGCTCCCAGATGAGGGACAGCTCATCCCCACCCCTGAGCCCCATGAGAGGGTGGTATTCCTCACCCATTTCCTCCGCGGACTAGGATTCCCTCTCCATCCCTTTGTCCGGGGCTCATGTTTTATTATGGCCTGGATTTCCATGATCTGGCCCCAAACTTCATCCTCAACATCTCGGCGTTTATCGTCGTGTGCGAGGCCTTCCTCCGCATCAAGCCCCACTTCGGCTTATGGCTGAAGACCTTCAATGTCAAGCCGAAGGTAGTGAGCGGCAGCCAGGCGGAGTGCGGAGGCGCCATGGTGGGAAAGATGCCCAACATCACATGGCTCGAGGGCACCTTCGTGGACACCATAAAGGGGTGGCAATCGGGGTGGTTCTATATCACCGAGCCGCGCGACCCCGCATGGGTAGCGGCCCCCGAGTTTCGATCTGGCATCCCCATGCGGCTCACCTCCTAGAAAGAGAAGGGCCTGTCCTGGGGTAATTCAAAAGAGCTGAACGGACTCCAGTCATGTATTCAGAACATGGTGGATAAGAAGCTCAAGCTTGTCAACATAGTCTAGGTTATGCTCGTTCGCCGGATACTCTCGTGCCAACAACGGGAGTTTACCTTGTGGGAGTTTAATCTGGCGCAACACCGAACTCTGAACAGGCTCTTCGACGCGACTCATGAAGATGCCTGGAGGGTGCTGTTCAAGGGCGCCACGGTCCCTACCCCCATTACTGAGGATCGCGGATTCAGAGCGAAGCGCCACGCCAGTGCGGTAAGTTGTTTTACCTTTTACAGGATATTTGTTATATATATATATAGATTGGCTCTATGCGGGATCTAAACTCCCGTAATCTTGACAGGACTGGCAGAAGATGGCCAGAAAGATTGACTGTCCGGCTCCCTTGCCCGAAGGCCCCGCAGACGCTCTTCTGACGAAGATGCTAACTCTGGCCCCTTATAAGGTGCCGGAGAAGACCAAGAAGGCCAAGGGAGCTCGAAAGAGTTCCCGACGCCAGGCGTCGTCGGACTCACCATCAGATGACTCTACGGCGCAATCTTCCCCCGAAGACGAGGAAGAGGAAGAAGAGGCTCCCCCACCGACTGGGGGAGACAAGAAACGAACGGCCGCCCCAACTAGGGAGGCCGAAGGGTCCAAGAAGGGAAGGACGCTCCTTCCGGACAGCTCCACCGCCGCCGTCGAAAGTGAAGACGAGTGGTTGCCCAGGGGCAAGCCCCAGGGGAGATCGTAAGTGTTCGAATACCGAAGTAACCCATAGGATTCCTTTGTCGCATTGCTTTCCTTAACGCCGAACTCAATTGTACAGGCCGCCCCAAGCCAATATCGAGGTATCCTCGGACGGCTCCCTGGGCTCGTCAGACATTGATAGCGACCGTGTCCCGACTGCCACCTCCCCTCATCCGGCCGACGACACCGAGGTGCTGTCTCAAGAGGCACCAGATCGAGGAGGGACAGTCCCGGAGGCGCCTCAAGGCGACCTTCCGGACTCCGGGAGCCGAGGAGACGGGGTCCCCAAAAGCTCCGAGTTCGGCCCTCAGCCGAACACCGTGCTGGACCCTCCAACGGATCCGAGCTCGGGCAGGCGGTCCCCTTCTAAGGAGGGTGAGACGCCTATGCCGGTGACCTCTGTCCACCTAGAGGCGCCGGACACTATGTTGGAAGCGCTTCGCAGTGCTTCCATTGAGGAGGAGCACCGCACTATCATGAGTGCGGTGATCCAGAAGGTACAGTCCGCCAAGAGCGGATTGACTGAAGCCTGTACTAGCCTTCTAACAGGCTTCGAGGTAAGTGTTTTTAAAATGTAGTAGAAATATTACCGCATAGACAGTAGCCCCTGATGCTTTGTTCGGTGTTCACATAGAAAAGCCAAACAGAGGATCAAATAATATTACAGGATTCTAATATAAGTATGTCAATATGCATATGCAGGCTTCGCTGCTGGCGTCCGCCGCACTGACTGCGGAGGTCGCCGTACTGAAGGAAGCCCTTGAGGGGTCCCAGAAAGAGCTCGGCCTTGCTAAGAGGCAGCTCGAGGAGAACAAGGGTAAGTAATACCCCGTCTGTAGATGAGAAGAATGACGCGATTGCTAAATGACAGGATTATTGTATGTTTGCCAGGGGCCACAACCGAGGTGGCGACCCTGAAGCAAGCGCTGTCCCAGGCCGAAGAGAAGGCGGCCCAGGAGCGCACCGAGCGAGAGAGGCACGAGGCTCGGGTGGGCGAGGTGCAGCAAGAGCTCATGCTCTCATGACGAAGTACGAGGCATTGGAGCTTGATTGAAGACGCGAGAGTCTGAGCTTGCCGCGGCCCGTGAGAGCGTGAAGAGTGCCAAGGGCAAGGCCCAGAAGGCCCTTTAGGAGATCGACGTGATGAAGAAGATAGCGGCGGGTAAGGCTTTCTATATGCAAAGCAAGCATGTAAAAGTAATTTACCGATTACTTACCCGAATCCGGAGCTCTTCAGGAGCATTCGCAGATTTGCCCCGTAGTGTGTCTGATGCCACACAATTCTACTGGGCCGGGGACGGGAGCTTGACGGAGAAGCTGTTCTGGTCTCAGTATGCTGAGGCCGAACATCCGGTGCCATTGAGCGACCAGCTGAAGCAGATGGCCGAGCTACATAAGGCGGCCGATCAGGCCATGAAGGGGTTCATAGTCCGGTTGTGGCCTAGCGATGCCCTTCCGAACAGCTTCTTCGGCCTGGTGAGGTGGCTTGTGGATGCCTGCCCACGGCTGGAGGTCGTTAAGCGATCCGTCTGTATTGAAGGTGCACGCCGGGCCTTCGCCTGTGTGAAAACATAGTGGGTCAAGTTGGACGCCGTGAAGCTTATCAAGGAGGGGCCGCCGGAGGGCAAGGAGCACCGCCACCCTGAGATGTACTACGAGGGTGTTCTGCCGGGCGCCCGTCTTATCGTGGATGAGTGTTCACAAAATGTAATATTTGAATGAGACTTTCTCGTTTTGTATCCTGTGTGATGAAAACTTGTTTCATATGCGCTATGCAACGCTTGTGTGAATTTAAAATATTACCTTCTGTTTGGCTGTTTATCCAATCTGAGAGATGGCTAGTCCTCGGCTTCTGCCCCCATACCACGAGTGCCGGGGTGTTCGGGATAAACCTGAGCACTCTTGTTCCCATGATTGGGTCCTTTGAGGGAGGTGCTCAGCACAACGAACAAGGCAACTAGACTAATAATGCTTTATCACTCTCACTTAGCAAATTTAAATTTCGGCGAAGCCCCTGGTATTCGGAAGACCTAATTTGGGGCGCGATACACGCCTATAAGCCGGATGGAGCCGGCCCCTCGCCCTAAGCGGCATAAGTCTTTAGGGACTCGAAAAACCTTGCCGAACAGCAACCAGTCTCTCGCCTTATCATGACAGTCAGTTTTAGCTTTCTCTACTGAGGTGCTCGACCCGGCAAAACCGGGGCACAATCGCAGTAGTTCTCCTAGAGCTACCTTAGCCAATAGAGTGGAACGTAAGGTACCAAAACATAGGAGCCGGGCAAACCCAACATTTGACCAAAGACATGATTCGGAGCTGATGCATATAATGCTATAAGTTCGGGATGCCGCACTTGTGGAAGTGTTCGGACTTTTCACACCATATTGTGGGTACGTAAGCCCCTGGTGCATTGGCCGTACCAAAGTGTACGGTTGCTAGGCGTTATTAATGAACACATAGATATGTATATATATAACGAAAATGCGATAATAGTCATAATGTCATGTATTGTATATTGAAAAAATTGCATTAAAGCAGAGTGATACAGATAGTGTAATAAGCAAAAGAGTAGGACTATGTCCCTTCCAAGGGCAAGCTGAGGAATTATATCCACCTTGGAATTCCGTAGTTGTCGACCTCCTTGGTTGCTGTATCATGTGTTCGGCAATAGAGCTGCCGGGCAGTGTTTCCAGAGATTGAAGTCCTGAAAGAAAAAGAAAAATAACCAAACGGGAAGCCCCTGGTGCGGTTTAGGCCGCGTTTTGGGGCGTGCCGTAGTTGTGCCTCCCCCTCCCCATCTGTGCCCATGGTATTTTTAATGCGTAATTATGTATGCGCGGCACGAACAACGCCATTGGGCTGGGATTGGGGTGGCCGCCATATTGCTATGCAAGCTCAGATCGTGCCAGGCAGTCTGTTTGCCGATTGCCCCGAGCGTGCTTGAAGGTGTCCGGGCTTTGAAACACCGAACTGGTAGATTGCCTTGAGAGGCTGCTTTGCGCTTCTGCTGCGAGGGCCGCGGTGTGCTCCTCTGTTCGAAGAGAGCGCTCTATGTTTCCATTGACTGTAATAACTCCGCGAGGTCCTGGCATATTGAGCTTGAGGTATGCATAATGTGGTACCGCATTGAATCTAGCAAATGCGGTTCATCCGAGCAGCGCGTGATAACCACTGCGGAACGGGACTATATCGAAGATTAACTCTTCGCTTCGGAAGTTATCCGGGGATCCGAAGACCACTTCCAGTGTAATTGAGCCTGTGTAGTGGGCCTCTACGCCTGGAATGACGCCTTTAAAGGTCGTTTTTGTGGGTTTTATCCTTGAGGGGTCTATACCCATTTTGCGCACTGTGTCCTGATAAAGCAGGTTCAGGCTACTGCCGCCGTCCATAAGGACTCGAGTGAGGTGAAATCCGTCAATGATTGGGTCTAGGACCAGTGCGGCGAATCCTCCATGACAGATACTAGTGGGGTGGTCCCTGCGATCGAAGGTGATCGGACAGGAGGACCAAGGGTTGAACTTTGGGGCGACTGGCTCCAACACATATATGTCCCTAAGCGCACGCTTCCGCTCCCTCTTGGGGATGTGGGTTGCGTATATCATGTTCACCGTCTGCACTTGTGGGGGAAACCTCTTCTGTCCTCCAGTGTGTGGCTGCCGGGGTTCTTCCTCGTCATCGCTATGCGGCCCCTTGTCCTTGTCTTCGGCAATTAACTTGCCGGCCTGCTTGAACACCCAACAATCCCTGTTGGTGTGATTGGCTGGCTTGTCTGGGCTGCCGTGTATTTGACACGAGCGATCGAGTATACGGTCCAAACTGGACGGACCCGGCGTACTTTGTTTGAATGGCTTTTTCCGCTGACCGGGTTTAGAGCCTTTGAATCCGGCACTGACTGCCGTATCCTCAGTACTTTCGCTGTTAATGGGGCGCTTATGCTTATTGCGACATGACCTGCTGTTGCTGTCCTTGGTATCTGAGATACCATGGTTCTTTGATATGTTGTTACTGCGAGCCAACCAGCTATCTTCTCCTGCACAAAAGCGGGCCATGAGCGTCGTGAGGGCTGCCATAGATTTCGGCTTTTCCTGACCAAGGTGCCGGGCTAGCCACTCGTCTTGGATGTTGTGCTTGAAAGCCGCTAAGGCCTCCGCGTCCGGATAGTCGACGATTTGGTTTTTCTTTGTAAGGAACCGGGTCCAGAATTGCCTGGCCGACTCTTCTGGCTGCTGAATTATGTGGCTCAAGTCATCGGCGTCTGGTGGTCGCACATAAGTGCCCTGAAAGTTGTCGAGGAATGCGGCTTCCAGATCTTCCCAACAGCTAATGGAGTCCGCTGGCAAGCTATTAAGCCAATGCCACGCTGGTCCTTTGAGTTTTAGTGGGAGGTACTTGATGGCATGTAAGTCATCACCGCGGGCCATGTGGATATGGAGGAGGAAGTCCTCAATCCATACCGCGGGGTCTGTAGTGCCGTCGTATGATTCAATGTTTACAGGTTTGAAACCTTCTGGGAATTGATGTTCCATTACTTCATCTGTGAAGCATAAGGGGTGTGCGGCACCTCTGTATTGGGCTATGTCGCGACGCAGCTTGGATGGGTCCTGCCTACTGTGTTCGACCTGGTCGGATTTGCTTTTACTGTATCCGGCGTGACATGTATCGTCTCGTAGAGTGGTGCGCCCTCGTGATCCGTAGATCGATCTTGAATGCTTTACTTTGTCCTCCAATATGTCTCGCAGGTCTCGCAGGTCCGGCGTATCTCCCCATGCCTTTTTATTTGAATGGCGTTGGGGTGGAGGCTGAGTTTTTGGCCGGAATGCCTCTCTATCGCGGCCGTGAGGTGGCCGATCAGCCGTTTCATACGCTTCTTCCTCCAGTCGGGAAAGTAACCTGTGCCTTGGATAGCTCTTGGAGGGACGCTCGAGTTTATATTGCTCGGTCGTGAGGACTTCACTCCATTTGTCAGCTAGCAGATCTTGATCAGCTTGAAGCTGCTGCTGCTTTTTCTTCAGGCTATTGGCCGTGGCCATAAGCCTGCGCTTGAAGCGCTCTTGTTCGACGGGATCCTCTGGTACGGCGAATTCATCGTCGCCGAGGCTTGCCTCATCTTCGGAGGGGGCATGTAATTGTCATTCTCCTCCTCTCCGCCAGCCGCTCTCTCAGGAGAGCTGGCTCCTTCATCCTCCTGCTCTAAATCTTGCTGGAGGGGATTATTGTTGTCTTCGGCGCTATCCGGAGTGTTATTATCTCCTGTGCCGGTATCACCACTTTTGCTTTGGCGGGACTTAGAGCGGCGCCGCTGACATCGGCGCTTGGGTTGCTTCTTGGAGGGGTCATCCTCCGTTCTCTCGTTGCCATTGCCTTTATTGGGTGTATCCACCATGTATATGTCATACGACGAGGTGGCTTTCCAGTGCCCTATAGGTGCTGGTTCATGTTCGTCTCCTACATCGTCGTCCATACCGTCGATGTCTTGGGAGTCAAAGTCGAGCATGTCGGTTAAATCATCGACAGTGGCTACAAAGTGGGTGGTGGGTGGGCGTCGAATTTCTTCATCGTCCGCATCCCAGTCTTGTTGGCCATAATCCGGACAGGGCTCTCCTGACAGAGAGAGAGACCTTAGTGAATATAGAATATCGTCGAAGGGCGAGTGCTGAAAGATATCCGCAGCAGTGAATTCCATGATCGGCGCCCACTCGGATTCGATTGGCAGGGGCGCGGATGGTTCGGGGTCCGGAAGAGAGTCCGGCACCTTAGAGTCATGGGTTGCGCAGGGGATTATGCTGGTGTTTTGCTCGATCGCCGTCGAGACTGCAGCCCCTGAGGCGGTGTCTAGCCACCCGTCCTCAATTGGCGCAGTTGGCTCCGAGCTAAGGGTCGGAGCTGGTGTGGGCACGACCTCTGGAGTACCGTCCGGTGCCAGAGCTAGGTCATACCCATCGAAATAGTGCGGCGCGCCCGGCTGTGGCTCGAATCCGTCGAAGATCAAGTCCCCGCGGATGTCGGCCGTGTAGTTCAAACTTCCAAATCTGACCTGATGGCCAGGGGCGTAGCTTTCAATCTGCTCCAGATGGCCAAGCGAATTAGCCCGCAGTGCAAAGCCGCCGAATACAAAGATTTGTCCGGGGAGAAATGTCTCACCCTGGACGGCATCGCTATCAATGATAGTAGGAGCCATCAAGCCTAACGGTGACGACACACAGGAACTTTCAATGAAAGCACCAATGTCGGTGTCAAAACCGGCGGATCTCGGGTAGGGGGTCCCGAACTGTGCATCTAGGCCGGATGGTAACATGAGACAAGGGACACGAAGTTTTACCCAGGTTCGGGCCCTCTTGATGGAGGTAAAACCCTACGTCCTGCTTGATTGATATTGATGATATGGGTGTTACAAGAGTAGATCTACCACGAGATCAGAGAGGCTAAACCCTGGAAGCTAGCCTATGGTATGATTGTATGTTGTGATTGTTGTCCTACAGACTAAAACCCTTCAGTTTATATAGACACCAGAGAGGGTTAGGGTTACACAAGGTCAGTTACAAAGGAGGGGATATCCATATACATATTGCCTAGCTTGCCTTCCACGCCAAGTAGAGTCCCATCCGGACACGAGACGAAGTCTTCAATCTTGTATCTTCATAGTCTAACAGTCCGGCCAATGGGGATAGTCCAGCTATCCGGAGACCCCCTAATCCAGGAGTCCCTCACACCCCCTCCATTGGCATAAGGGTTCGCACCCCCTGTAAACACACACATACATAATCTAGTCGACCGCCTCCGGGCACCGAGACGTAGGGATGTTACTTCCTCCGCAAAGGGCCTGAACTTGTATAACTCGTGTGTACAACTTCGCTATAGCTAGGATCTTGCCTCCTCATACCTACCGCCCATTCTACTGTCAGTCTTAGATCCACGACAGTTGGCGCCCACCGTGGGGCAGGTGTCTTAGCGACTTTTTGGTGGAGTTGCGATTTTTCTGATTCCCATCATCATGGTTTCCACCGGCGGACTGGTTGAGGGCCGCGAGATCCGTCTCGGCACGCTCGTTTTCATTGCCGACGACTCCGCTTGGCTTCAGGAAGCTCCACTCGACGTCAAAGCGCTCCCTGTCTGCGGGGCGACGCACTTTCGCGCGTGCGTCTGCGACGTCCTTCTCCGGCAGCCGTCGACCCAGTATCAGTCGGCTCCTATGGTGTCCTCGTCCCCCGCTGTTCGCCGGCGCAAGCGTTTTGGCCGGTCGTGGCTCCAGCGGTGGGTGACACACGCGGTGGCCCGCCAGTCGGCCACCTCACAAGTCGCGGCAATCGAGCCCGACGAAACCCTCTACGGTCTGTTTGACTGGCTCTGTCGAGACCGCATCCGAGTGTGACAACAACGATCCCGTGGCGGAAGTCTTGATGGTCAATGGATCACCCAGTCCTCCTAGCTTCCCCCATGACAACGGTGGTGATGGCGGCTACGATCCGTCGCGCGTTCACGAGGAGTACTGCCCCGAGCCCCTTTCTTCGCATCAGAGAGAAGAGCTTCGCCGCCGCAATATGGATGCACTTCACACTCCTATCGTTGGGGAAACCCCCGAGGCCCGGGCCTTGGAGGAAGCGCGCCTGTCAAACTTGGCTGAGCGCACTTGACTGGAGAACCTGCAGCATGCACTCGACGAGCACGCTCGGCAGCGGATCCCTGAATCCAGTCGACGTCATCTTTTTCCACCTCAAACTTAGGTATACCGCACTTCGATTCAAAATCTCACAGCTGCAGCCCGAATAGCAGAGTCAATTCAGCCTTCCTAGTCGAAAGCTGGCAGAGGTTTGATGCAGATCCGGGCCTTGCTCCAGGCAGGTGGAGAGCAGAACACATCAGTGTCTCAGTCGTGGAATAGGATTCATAGCAGGTCTGTGATAGCGGATACAATACAGTCGGCCCACAACCCAAGATTGCCCCCGCGGCGTGAAGGACGTGGGCACAAGCAAGATCAGTACAGAAACCACGAGCAATATGATCACTGCCTCGACCATGATAACCGTCGTCGAGTGCCCACACCTCCTCCGAGGAGTGGTTCATATGTGCCTCGGCGGCATGATGACAGACGCCCTCACAGCGGCGAGCGAAGAATACCAGTCGACCCAAGGGAGCCAGGCTTTGATGCGATATCTATTCTTGTTCAAGGTCTGGTTGACAGGAACAGAGCACACAGAGAAGGCCATGACAGAGATTATCCGACTGGCGGCAGAGTGCATGTTTCAGGTCCCGAGTGTTTCAGCAGAGCCATTAGGGCCGCAGTGATTCCTCCCAATTTTAGGTTGGCGACTAGAGTCAGCAAGTTTACGGGTGAGTCTAAGCCTGACACTTGGCTTGAGGACTACCGAGTGGCTATACAAATTGGTGGTGGCAATGATGAGTCGCCATGAAGCACATTCCTCTGATGTTGGAAGGCTCGGCCAGAGCATGGTTGAACCAGTTAGCACCTGACAGTATATTCAGTTGGGAGGAACTCACCGAGTGTTTGTTGGGACTTTTGAAGGTACTTGCAAGCGACCAGCGGGGTTGACTGAATTGCAGCATTGCGTCCAAAAACCGAATGAAACCCTGAGAGACTATATCCAGAGATGGATCATGTTACACCATACAGTGGAGAATGTGTCAGATCACCAAGCAGTTTGTGCCTTCAAAGAAGGCGTTAAGTATTGAGAGTTGAATGTGAAATTTGGTCGGACAGGAGATATGTCCTTGACTCGGATGATGGAGATTGCCACCAAATACTCTAACGACGAAGAAGAAGACCGACTCCGGAGTGGCAAGCACAAAACAGTCGCCCAGGACACCGGTGGAGGTACTTCCAATCGGAAACAGAAGCGTAAGGCCGATCTAGCTGCTCCTGGTGAGGCTTTAGTTGTGGATCAAGGGAAGTTCAAGGGGAAGCCCAAAGGGCCCTAGAACCCCAAGAAAGTGAAAGATCAAGACGGAAATGATGTGTTAGATTTACCATGCCACATTCACACCAAGAAAGATGAAGAGGGTAATCTGATTTATCCTAAGCACACCACTCAGCAGTGTTGACTCCTAATCTAGCAGTTCCGAGAGAAACAACCCAAGGAGAAGGAAAAAGAGTCAGACAAGGGTGAGGATAAGGAAGAGGATGATGATGGTTTTCCCAACGTCAACTCCACTCTGATGATTTTCGCTGATGTTGAGAGCAAAAGTTGATTGAAAGTTCTCAACAGAGAAGTGAACATGGTTGCTCCGACAACACCAAGTTATTTGAAGTGGTCCCAGACTGCCATCACGTTCAACCAGTCTGACCATCCAGCATGTATAGCCACCCCTGGGAGGCGAGCGTTGATGGTCGACCTAGTTGTTTAAGGCACTCGACTAACTAAAGTGCTGATGGATGGTGGTAGCGGCCTGAATATCCTTTATGCTGAAACCTTGAAGGGAATGGGGATTCCGATGTCCAAGCTCAGTGAAACTAATATGAGTTTCCATGGTGTTATACCTGGCAAGAAGGCTGAATCACTCGGCCAGATCGCCCTTGATGTGGTTTTCGGTGATTTCAAGAATTACCGCAAGGAAAAGTTGACATTTGAAGTAGTGGATTTCCAGAGTGCTTATCATGATATTCTGGGTAGGCCTACCTATGCACGTTTCATGGCTCGACCATGTTACGTGTACCTCAAATTGAAAATGCCTGGTCCCAGAGGAGTGATCGCTGTCACCGGCAATCGGCAGAAGGCAGAAGAGTGCTTCCAGAAGGGCTCAAAAATCGCCGATGCACAAATGGCAGCAGTCGAAATGCAAGAATACCAGAAATATGCAGACCCGTGTGATTTGCTGCGCTCCAAGAAGCCTGCCACAGATTCTGCATTTCACTTGACCGATCCTAATGCTGCTCCTACTCATATCTCAACATCACTCGACAACAAATAGGAAGAAGAGCTCATCCAGTTCCTCCGTGAGAACTGGGACATCTTTGCATGGAAACCTTCTGACATGCCGGGTGTACCCAGGGGACTGGCTGAGCATCGTTTGCGAGTCGACCCAAAAATAAAACCAGTCAAGGAACATCTTCGACGGTCCACCATACAGAAGAGAAAAGTAATTGGTGAGGAAGTGGCTCGGCTCCTGGCAACTGAGTTCATCCGAGAGATTTACCACTCTGAGTGGCTCGCCAATGTTGTCATGGTCCCCAGGAAGGACGACTCACTTCGCATGTGCATCGACTGCAAGCATATCAATCGGGCTTGCCCAAAAGACCATTTTGCTCTCCCCCGCATCGACCAGATTGTCGACTTGACTGCGGGGTGTGAGCATTTGTCTTTTCTAGACACATATTCCGGGTAGCATCAGATCCGACCGTATGGACCCAATGAAATAAAAACAGCTTTCGTCACACCATTCGGGTGTTTTTGTTATGTCGCCATGCCATTCGGTCTCAAGAACGCTGGAGCTACATTCATGACGATGATCTAGAAGTGTCTGCTCACTCAAATCAGTCGGAATGTGGAAGCATACATGGATGACATTGTGGTCAAGTCGCGTAAAGGTTCCTACCTGCTGGCTGACCTTGCTGAAATCTTTGCCAACCTGAGGAGATATGATATCAAGCTTAACCCATCAAAGTGCACATTCGGAGTTCCTGGCGGAAAGTTACTTGGCTTCCTCGTTTCCGAATGAGGGATCGACGCAAACCCAGAGAAAGTTGGTGCCATACTCGTGGATGAAGCGCCCTGTGCGTGTGCATGATGTCCTGAAGCTTACTGGTTGTTTTGCCGCCTTGAGTCGATTCATTTCTCGCCTCGGTGAAAAGGCATTGCCTCTTTACCGACTAATGAAGAAATCCGACAAGTTCGAGTGGACTCCTGAAGCTGATGCAGCATTTGCAGAACTCAAAGCCCTGCTTTCCACCCAGCCGGTGCTCGCTGTCCCAATCAGCAAAGAGCCTTTACTACTTTATATTGCAGCCACTGGACAAGTTGTCAGTACAGTACTCACGGTCGAGCGGGAAGAAGAAGGAAAAGCCTCTAAAGTTCAGCGCCCAGTATACTATGTTTCTGAAGTTCTTAGTCCATCCAAGCAAAGATATCCACATTATCAGAAGCTTGTTTATGGGATTTACATGACCACAAAGAAGGTTGCACATTATTTCTCTGATCACTCCATTACAGTCGTTAGCGACGCACCATTGTCAGAAATTCTGAACAACAGAGATGCAACTGGTCGAGTGGCAAAGTGGGCGATTGAACTCCTTCCCTTGGATATCAAGTTTGAGGCAAAGAAGGCTATCAAATCCCAGGCAATAACAAATTTCCTCGCCGAGTGGATCGAACAACAACTACTGACTCAGATTCACTCGGACCATTGGACCATGTTCTTTGATGGATCTAAGATGCTGAATGGTTCCGGTGCTGGGGTAGTATTGGTATCCCCCGAGGCGACAAGCTCCGCTATGTTCTCCAGATTCATTTTGATTCCTCCAACAATGAAGCTGAATATGAGGCACTTTTGTACGGGTTGCGTATGGCCATTTCACTCGGCGTCTGTCGCCTCATGGTCTACAACGACTCAGATTTAGTGGTGAATCAAGTAATGAAGGAGTGGGACGTCAGAAGCCCAGCTTTGACTGGCTATTGTAATGCAGTGAGAAAGTTAGAGAAGAAGTTTGAGGGTTTAGATCTCCATCACATACCCCGACTGAAAAATCAAGCAGCGGATGATTTGGCGAAGATAGGTTCCAAGAGAGAAGCCATTCCCAGTAATGTGTTTTTGGAACATATTCATACACCTTCAGTCCAGGAAGATCCTTTCACTGAAGAGCCGCCACAACCAAAGAGCGCCACTGATCCGACTGAAGTTGAAGTCCCGCCGTGGTCGACTTGATCATGGAGGTTTTGGTCATCACTCCCGACTGGATAGTGCCGTACATCGTGTACATTCTTAGGAAGGAACTCCTAGAGGACGAAGAAGAGGCCCGACAGACCGTCCGCCGATCCAAAGCTTTTACTGTGATAAGGGGGCAGCTGTTCAGAGAAAGCGTAACTATAGTAAGCCAGAAATGCATAACACCAGAAGAAGGTCGAGTGATCCTTAACAACATCCACTCGAGGACCTATGGTCACCATGCGTCCTCTCGAACCATTGTGGCCAAAGCATACCGAGCGGGATTTTATTGGCCACGGGCAAATGAGATGGCACAAGAAATAGTCGAAAGATGTGAAGGTTGCCAGTTTTAGTCCAACATGTCTCACAAGTCTGCGTCAGCCCTGAAGACCATTCCACTTGTCTGGCCCTTTGCTGTTTGGGGTTTGGACATGGTTGGACCTCTGAGAACGGGTAGGAGCGGTTTCACTCATGTACTCGTGGCAGTCGACAAGTTCACCAAATGGATTGAAGCCAAACCTATCAAAAGTCTTGAAGCCAGTACCGCGGTCAGTTTCATCATAGACTTAACATTCAGATATGGTGTTTCGCATAGCATCATCACTGACAATGGGTCGAACTTCAATTCTGATGAGTTCAGAGCCTTCTACGCTTCCCAAGGCACTCGAGTCAACTATGCTTCAGTCGCCCATCCCTAGTCAAATGGACAAGCTGAAAGAGCAAACGAATTGATTCTCAAAGGACTGAAACCCCGACTGATGCGTGATCTCAAGCACGTGGCAGGCGCCTGGGTCGATGAACTTCCAGCAGTGCTTTGGGGTTTGAGGACAACTCCTAATCGGTCGACTGGTCGAACTCCATTCTTCTTGGTCTATGGAGCTGAAGCTATACTTCCGAGTGACTTGCTTCACAATGCACCTAGAGTTGAGCTTTCCTCAGAAGATGAAGCAGAACAGGCTTGGCAAGACGCAGTTGACCTCCTGGAAGAGGAAAGAGAGATGGCCCTGATCCGATCGACCATTTATCAGCAAGACCTGCGTCGATTCCACACCAGAAACGTGAGGGGTCGAGCATTTCAAGAAGGAGACTTGGTTCTTCGAGTGGATCAGCTGAAACCACACAAGCTCGCCCTTACTTGGGAAGGCCCCTTCATTATCACCAGAGTGCTCCACAACGAAGCATATCACTTATACAATGTCGAGCACAAGAAAGACGAGCCACACGCTTGGAATGCGGAGCTGCTCCGCCCCTTTTACACTTAAGCATTCAGACTATTGAGATGTAATAAGAAATGCCATTTAGTTTGATTATCAAAGACACAGTTTTACAGTCTCTTAAATGATTGTTGTTCCTTTTGTATATGTTCTAAATCCCCCAGTGGGTGCCTTAGATGCGAATCCATTTCGCCTAAGTTTTAAACAAAAAAATCCTACCGAGTGGTGAGCAAGCCTATCACTCGGAGGCTTAGCTGTGAATCCATTTCGCCTAAGTTTAGAAAATCCTACCGAGTGGTGAGCAAGCCTAGCACTCGGAGGCTTAGCTGCGAATCCGTCTCGCCTAAGTTTGAAAAATCCTACTGGGTGGTGAGCAAGCCTCTCACTCGGGGGCTTAGCTGCAGTCCAGTACTCGCCTAAGTTTGAAAAATCCTATCGAGTGGTGAGAAAGCCTCTCACTCGGAGGCTTAGCTGTGAATCCGTTTCGCCTAAGTTTGAAAAATCCTACCGGGTGGT
>NC_041382.1:593607297-593633399 GCF_002162155.2 Triticum dicoccoides | reverse complement strand
CGCCTAAGTTCAGAAAATCCTACCGAGTGGTGAGCAATCCTCTCACTTGGGGGCTTAGCTGCAGTCCAGTGCTCGCCTAAGTTTGAAAAAACCTACCGAGTGGTGACCAACCCTCTCACTCGGAGGCTTAGCTGCAGTCCAGCACCCGCCTAAGTTTAGAAAATCCTACCGAGTGATGAGCAACCCTCTCACTCGGGGGCTTAGCTGCAGTCCAGTACTCGCCTAAGTTTGAAACGTGTACCTACCCGCAAGGACGACGAGGTGCAGGTCGACTGCAACCTTCTCTTCGGAGCTACGCCACAAATACAACATGCGCTCGATCCTCCTCCGCAAGGACGAAGAGGCACATGTCGACTGCAACCTTCTCTTCGGAGCTATGCCACAAATACAACATGCACTCCATCCTCCTCCGCAAGGATGAAGAGGCACATGTCGACTGCAACCTTCTCTTCGGGGCTACGCCACAAATACAACGTGCAATCCATCCTCCTGTGCAAGCACGAGGAGGCACAGGTCGACTACAACCTTCCCTTCGAGGCTGCACCACAAGCATAACGTGTCCTCCATCCTGACCTGCAAGGACGATGAGGTACAGGTCGACTGGGACCTCCACTTCAGAGCTGCATCTCAAGTACAAAGATTATCCCGAGTGAATAACAAGTTCCACTCGAAGGCAAACACAAGCATATTCAGAAGATAAACCAAGTTCAGATAAATCCTAAAGTTCCATAACACGAATAAAAGTACTCGGGCATCAGGCCCGAAGGAGTTTAACGGTTACAAAATCACTTGGCATTCTGAGGCAAATTTAAGGCGACGTATAAAGTTTGTTCGTTCCGCAGGAGGAGGGCTTGCAGGCTCGACGAACTCATCCAGATCAATTCCGTCAGCAATCTGAGTGGCTGCAGCAATGAAGGTTTCCATGAAGGATTGGAAGTCATGCCTTTTGTTGTTGGCAACCTTGATCACTGCCAGCTTCTCTTCTCGAGCTTCTTTGAAGTGGACCCGAACCAGCGACAGAGCCACATCAGCACCGCATCGGGCAGAAGACTTCTTCTATTCTTGCACTCGACCAGGAACCTCATTGAGTCGAGTCATCAGAGACACAAGGTCATTTTGAAGCGTTGCCCTTGGCCAAAGTGCCATATCGATGCGCGACACCGCCACCTTCAGGCGAGCAAGATAGCTTGTAACGCTGGCAACACGAGATTCCAGTCGGAGCACGTTCATGGCAGCCTCATCTCCGACAGGAGAAATGATGGGGTCCAAGCCCGTTTTATCCGTCTAGTTTCTTCTTCAAAGTTTTGGCAAAATTCTGCAGATTCAAAGAATTAATGAGTCGACCGGTTCATGGTGACTTGGAAATAGTAAATCAGTTGGATAAAGAAAAGTACCTTCGAGCATAAGGAAGAGCTTCTTAGAGAGTGTTTTCAGATAAGCTTCCAGGTCATTTCTCCTATGAGACATGCCTTCCAGCTGCTCGTTCAGAGTCACTTTATATTTCTTCAGACGAGTCGCCTCTCGGTTGGACTCGGTAAGAGACGCCTTCAGCTTGGTGATTTCCTCCTCTAGTGCACCGACCAAAGCCAACTTCTTGTCAGCAAGTGCAGTCTTCTCCCGAGCCTCCTTTTGCGCAGCTGCAAGATCAAGGTCCTTCTTCGCCAGAGCCTTCCTTATTTTCTCTGCAAAATATACATTTGGGCCAGACAGAAGAACAAAGAGATAACTTGAGGGATGGTCAAGATAAATAGTCGATAGGTCGTTACCTTCTGTACCAGCCACTTCATCTTTAGCATTTTTCAAGTTCTGATGGGCCAGCTCCAATTCAAGGTTGAGTTGTCTCTGCTTTTCCTCGAATTCAGCGAACTTGGAGATAAGTGCACAAGATTTCTACAATTAGTAAAAGATACGTCAATGGACAAGGTAAAAGATCATTTGCTTCTGAGTGAATAAAACTTTAAAGACTACTGCAGAATCAAACATCCTACATTAGTCTCGGGGACTACACCCAGTGGGTGCACTTATCGTGCCCCCACTGATTCAGATTCCACTCGACATGGTCTACCCAGACCGAGTGGAAGAAGAAAAAATATATAATATACTCAGACCCCAACCGACTGCCAGCACTCGACTGCGGTCTCGGGGACTACACCCAGTGGGTGCACTTAGCGTGCCCCAACTGGTTCAGATTCCACTCGACATGGTTCACCCAGAACGAGTGGAAGAGTGAAACAACAAAGACGTCAAACAACCACTGGGTGCGCAGATGCGAAGTGCAGAATAACAAGAAGTTGCATGGAGAAAAGTTTTCAGGTAGCATATCCTAACAGAACAAGCAACAAGATAAGTGTTCAGTCGGAAGCCAGCTTACCTGGACATTGGTTCGAAGGGCCACACTGGCGTCATAAGCAGCCTGACTATTTCCATGCACCACCTTCACCCGCTCCATCATTATGCCGGCTTGGCGAATGGCTTCTGCAGCGGCGCCTGCCTGGTCTTCTGGAATGTGATGGCTGGTGAAGAATGGAGTTGGCGGCTCAGTCGCGGCAGCTTGATGTTCCGAGGCATGAAGTTGGATGGTCGAAGCCAACACTGGTGCAGTCGGCGATGTGGGGCGTTCACTTGATACTGGATCAGCGAAAGTAACAAAAGCTCGAGTCACATCTTCAGGCTGTTGAATCGCTGGCTCTGCCGCCAACGCCGATTGGGACGTCTTGCCAGCTAATGCCTTCTTGTTCCTCCTGGGCCTCAGTGGCATGTCCTCGTCATCATCTGGAAGTTCAATGACATTGGGAGGAGCTGCAAAAAGATCAGTCACCGAGATTCAGTCGACCCCAGATCAATCGCCAGAATTTAATCGATCGGTAAAACGGTCGAGTAATTGAAGACATGATTACGAGAGTTGTACCCGGGTTGGAGGTGACTGCATCTTCCATCTCTTCATCTTCATATATGTGGGTGGAAGTCCCTGAGGTAGCAGCACTGCAAATTTCAAGATTCAATCGGTCATGTCTATCACGATGGGTTGACCAAGATTCCATTCATACTAAACCAAGAAATCAGGTCCAACTATTACCTAGAAACAATAGGAACAGACACTTTGATCTTGGGCAAGGCCTTCTGCGGTTTTGATGGCGCAACTTTCGGTTGCTTTGGTGCCTTCTCAGTCGGCGCTGGAGAAGACGTCCGAGGGCGCTTTGACGACTGCCTAGTCGGCGCGGTCGCTTTGTCAGGGATGCTTGCTGGGTCGTGAGTGTGCTTGGATTGCCTTTCCCTACGGGGAGGTGAGTCGACCACTTCTTCATCACTCGGGCCGTCACTCTCCTCGTCCTCTTCATTAGAGTGCCACTCGCTGCTCTCGCCTCCGCTCACTTCTCCCTCTGGATCCTGCTCCTGCTCCCCGTTGGGCATCGAGTACATCTCAATAAGGGCCTGAAAGGTAACAAGTGAAGCAAAAATCAGTCGGTTGACAACAAGTAGTTACATGATAAATCAAGAGAACACTCGGCAATTTAGAGTTGAACCTTATCTGGTTTGTGCGAGTTGTCAAATGGAGGGACTCTCCTGGACCCCCTGGGGTTATCTTTGTTGCGAGTGATACCCCTCAGCCACTTCTCCACTATATCCTCGTCGACCTCTTATGGGTGGATCCAAGTGGAATCCTAAATGCCCGAATACATCGACATCGGATGATCATGAGCTTGAAGTGGCTGAATGCGTCGCTTAAGGAAGACCTCCAGCAAATCCATGCCGATCATGCCATCACGGATGAGTTGGACCACCCGCTCAACCAGCACCTTCACCTCCGCTTTCTCCTCCGGGGTCACTTTCAAGCCGGACGGCTTCTCAACTAGAGCCATGGAAAAAGGGGGAAGTCCAGTCGACTGACCTGGAGTCGGCTGGTCTTTGCAATAGAACCAGGTTGACTGCCAACCTCAGACTGACTCAGGGAGGATCATGGCTAGGAAAGTTCTTTTGCCTCTCATTTGAATCCCAAGACCCCCACACATCTGGATCACATGCGTCCTCTCATCACTCGGGTTGGCCTTCTTGACCGACTGAGAACGACACATGAAAATGTGCTTGAAGAGGCCCCAGTGTGGTCTACAACCCAAGAAATTCTCACACATGGACACGAAGGTAGGGAGGTACACGTTGGTGTTGGGGGAAAAGTGGTGGAGTTGTGCTCCAAAGAAGTTCAAGAAGCCTCGGAAAAAAGGATGGGGAGGCAAAGAAAACCCACGGTCAACATGGGTGGCGAGGAGAACGCACTCACCCTCCCGCGGCCGTGGCTCGGTCTCATCCTCCGGGAGTCGCGCTGAATCGTGGGGAATCAGTGAAGGAAATATGCCCTAGATGCAATAATAAAGTTATTATTTATTTCCTTATATCATGATAAAAGTTTATTATTCATGCTAGAATTGTATTAACCGGAAACATAATACATGTGTGAATACATAGACAAACAGAGTGTCACTAGTATGCCTCTACTAGACTAGCTTGTTAATCAAAGATGGTTATGTTTCCTAACCATGGACAAAGAGTTGTCATTTGATTAACAGGATCACATCATTAGTTGAATGATCTGATTGACATGACCCATTCCATTAGCTTAGCACCCGATCGTTTAGTATGTTGCTATTGCTTTCTTCATGGCTTATACATGTTCCTATGACTATGAGATTATGCAACTCCCGTTTGCCAGAGGAACACTTTGTGTGCTACCAAACGTCACAACGTAACTGGGTGATCATAAAGGAGCTCTACTGGTGTCTCCAAAGGTACATGTTGGGTTGGCGTATTTCGAGATTAGGATTTGTCACTCCGATTGTCAGAGAGGTATCTCTAGGCCCTCTTGGTAATGCACATCACTTAAAGCCTTGCAAGCATTGCAACTAATGAGTTAGTTGCGGGATGATGTATTACAGAACGAGTAAAGAGACTTGCCGGTGACGAGATTGAACTAGGTATGGGATACCGACGATCGAATCTCGGGCAAGTAACATACCGATGACAAAAGGGAACAAAGTATGTTGTTATGCGGTCTGACCGATAAAAGATCTTCGTAGAATATGTAGGAGCCAATATGAGCATCCAGGTTCCGCTATTGGTTATTGACCGGAGACGTGTCTCGGTCATGTCTACATTGTTCTCGAACCCGTAGGGTGCGCACGCTTAAGGTTGTTCGGAGTCCCGGATGTGATCACGGACATGACGAGGAGTCTCAAAATGGTCGAGACATAAAGATTAATATATTGGAAGCCTATGTTTGGATATCGGAAGTGTTCGAGTGAAATCAGGATTTTACCGGAGTACCGGGAGGTTACCGGAACCCCCCGGGAGCTATATGGGCCTATGTGGGCCTTAGTGGAAAAGAGAAGGGGCAGCCCAAGATGGGCCGCGCGCCCCTCCCCTCCCTTGGTCCGAATAGGACAAGTAGAGGGGGCCGGCCTCCCTCTCTCTTTTCCCCCCTCCACGAATCCTATTCCAACTAGGATTGGGGGGGGGGGGAATCCTACTCCCAGAGGGAGTAGGACTCCTCCTGGCGCGCCTCTCCTAGGCCGGCCGCACCCCCCCTTGAGCCTTTATATACGGAGGCAGGGGCATCCCAGAGGAACACAAGTTGATCCACGTGATCTTATTCTTAGCCATGTGCGGCGCCCCCTGCCACCATAGTCCTCGATAATATTGTAGCGGTGCTTAGGCGAAGCCCTGTGACGGTAGTGCATCAAGATCGTCACCACGCCGTCGTGCTGACGGAACTCTTCCCCGACATTTTGCTGGATCGGAGTCCGGGGATCGTCATCGAGCTGAACGTGTGCTAGAACTCGGAGGTGCCGTAGTTTCGGTGCTTGATTGGTCGGGCCGTGGAGACGTATGACTACATCAACCAAACGCTTCCGTTGTCGATCTACAAGGTACGTAGATCATACTCTCCCCTCTCGTTGCTATGCATCACCATGATCTTGCGTGAGCGTAGGAATTTTTTTGAAATTACTACGAAACCCAACAGTGGCATCCGAGCCTAGGTTTTATATGTTGATGTTATATGCATGAGTAGAACACAAGTGAGTTGTGGGCGATATAAGTCATACTGCTTACCAACATGTCATACTTTGGTTCGGCGATATTGTTGGACGAAGCGGCCTGGACCGACATTACGCGTACGCTTACGCGAGACCGGTTCTGCCGACGTGCTTTGCACATAGGTGGCTTGCGGGTGACAGTTTCTCCAACTTTAGTTGAACTGAGTGTGGCGACGCCCGGTCCTTGTGAAGGTTAAAACAGCACCAACTTGACAAACTATCATTGTGGTTTTGATGCGTAGGTAAGATTGGTTCTTGCTTAAGCCCGTAGCAGCCACGTAAAACATGCAACAACAAAGTAGAGGACGTCTAACTTGTTTTTGCAGGGCATGTTGTGATGTGATATGGTCAAGAAATGATACTAAATTTTATTGTATGAGTGCTTCGGAGATGGAGATCACAAGCACAAGATGATGATGGCCATATCATATCACTTTTATTGATTGCATGTGATGTTTATCTTTTATGCATCTTATCTTGCTTTGCTTGACGGTAGCATTATAAGATGATCTCTCACTAAATTATCAAGAAGTGTTCTCCTTGAGTATGCACCGTTGCGAAAGTTCTTCGTGCTGAGACACCACGTGATGATCGGGTGTGATAGGCTCTACGTTCAAATACAACGGGTGCAAAACAGTTGCACACGCGGAATACTCAGGTTATACTTGACGAGCCAAGCATATACAGATATGGCCTCGGAACACGGAGACCAAAAGGTCGAGCATGAATCATATAGTAGATATGATCAACATAGTGATGTTGACCAATGAAACTACTCCATCTCACGTGATGATCGGACATGGTTTAGTTGATTTGGATCACGTAATCACTTAGAGGATTAGAGGGATATCTATCTAAGTGGGAGTTCTTTAAGTAATATGATTAATTGAACCTAAATTTATCATGAACTTAGTACCTGATAGTATCTTGCTTGTTTATGTATGATTGTAGATAAATGGCCCGTCCTGTTGTTCCGTTGAATTTTAATGCGTTCCTTGAGAAAGCAAAGTTGAAAGATGATGGTAGCAATTACACGGTCTGGGTCCGTAACTTGAGGATTATCCTCATTGCTGCACAGAAGAATTACATCCTGGAAGCACCACTGGGTGCCAGGCCTGCTGCTGGAGCAACACCAGATGTTGTGAACGTCTGGCAGAGCAAAGTTGATGACTACTCAATAGTTCAATGTGCCATGCTTTACGGCTTAGAACCGGGACTTCAACGACGTTTTGAACGTCATGGAGCATATGAGATGTTCCAGGAGTTGAAGTTAATATTTCAAGCAAATACCCGGATTGAGAGATATGAAGTCTCCAATAAGTTCTATAGCTGCAAGATGGAGGAGAACAGTTCTGTCAGTGAGCATATACTCAAAATGTCTGGGTATAATAATCACTTGATTCAAATGGGAGTTAATCTTCCAGATGATTGCGTCATTGACAGAATTCTCCAATCACTGCCACCAAGCTACAAGAGCTTCGTGATGAACTATAATATGCAAGGGATGAATAAGACTATTCCCGAGCTCTTCGCAATGCTGAAAGCTGCGGAGGTAGAAATCAAAAAGGAGCATCAAGTGTTGATGGTCAACAAGACCACTAGTTTCAAGAAAAAGGGCAAAGGGAAGAAGCAGGGGAACTTCAAGAAAAACAGCAAGCAAGTTGCTGCTCAAGAGAAGAAACCCAAGTCTGGGCCTAAGCCTGAAACTGAGTGCTTCTACTGCAAGCAGACTGGTCACTGGAAGCGGAACTGCCCCAAGTATTTGGCGGATAAGAAGGATGGCAAGGTGAACAAAGGTATGTGTGATATACATGTTATTGATGTGTACCTTACTAATGCTCGCAGTAGCACCTGGGTATTTGATACTGGTTTTGTTGCTAATATTTGCAACTCGAAACAGGGACTACGGATTAAGCGAAGATTGGCTAAGGACGAGGTGACGATGCGCGTGGGAAACGGTTCCAAAGTCGATGTGATCGCGGTCGGCATGCTACCTCTACATATACCTTCGGGATTAATATTAGACCTAAATAATTGTTATTTGGTGCCAGCGTTAAGCATGAACATTATATCTGGATCTTGTTTGATGCGAGACGGTTATTCATTTAAATCAGAGAATAATGGTTGTTCTATTTATATGAGTAATATCTTTTATGGTCACGCACCCTTGAAGAGTGGTCTATTCTTATTGAATCTCGATAGTAGTAACACACATATTCATAATGTTGAAGCCAAAAGATGCAGAGTTGATAATGATAGTGCAACTTATTTGTGGCACTGTCGTTTAGGTCATATCGGTGTAAAGCGCATGAAGAAACTCCATACTGATGGACTTTTGGAACCACTTGATTATGAATCAATTGGTACTTGCGAACCGTGCCTCATAGGCAAGATGACTAAAACACCGTTCTCCGGTACTATGGAGAGAGCAACAGATTTGTTGGAAATCATACATACTGATGTATGTGGTCCGATGAATATTGAGGCTCGTGGCGGATATCGTCATTTTCTCACCTTCACAGATGATTTAAGCAGATATGGGTATATCTACTTAATGAAACATAAGTCTAAAATGTTTGGAAAGTTCAAAGAATTTCAGAGTGAAGTTGAAAATCATCGTAACAAGAAAATAAAGTTTCTACGATCTGATCATGGAGGAGAATATTTGAGTTATGAGTTTGGTATACATTTGAAACAATGTGGAATAGTTTTGCAACTCACGCCACCCGGAACACCACAGTGTAATGGTGTGTCCGAACGTCATAATCGTACTTTACTAGATATGGTGCGATCTATGATGTCTCTTACTGATTTACCGCTATCGTTTTGGGGTTATGCTTTGGAGACGGCCACATTCACGTTAAATAGGGCAACATCAAAATCCGTTAAGACGACGCCTTTTGAACTATGGTTTGGCAAGAAACCAAAGTTGTCGTTTCTGAAAGTTTGGGGCTGCGATGCTTATGTGAAAAAGCTTCAACCTGATAAGCTCGAACCCAAATCGGAGAAATGTGTCTTCATAGGATATCCAAAGGAGACTATAGGATACACCTTCTATCACAGATCCGAAGGCAAGACTTTTGTTGCTAAGTTCGGAAACTTTCCCGAGAAGGAGTTTCTCTCGAAAGAAGTGAGTGGGAGGAAAGTAGAACTTGACGAGGTAACTGTACCTGCTCCTTTATTGGAAAGTAGTGCATCACAGAAAACTGTTTCTGTGACACCTACACCAATTAGTGAGGAAGCTAATGATGATGATCATGAGACTTCAGAACAAGATACTACTGAACCTCGCAGATCAACCAGAGTAACGTCCGCACCAGAGTGGTACGGTAATCCTATTCTGGAAGTCATGCTACTAGATCATGATGAACCTACGAACTATGAAGAAGCGATGGTGAGCCCAGATTCCGCAAAATGGCTTGAAGCCATGAAATCTGAGATGGGATCCATGTATGAGAACAAAGTATGGACTTTGGTTGACTTGCCCAATGATCGGCAAGCAATTGAGAATAAATGGATCTTCAAGAAGAAGACTGACGCCGACGATAATATTACTGTGTACAAAGCTCGACTTGTCGCAAAAGGGTTTCGGCAAGTTCAAGGGGTTGACTACGATGAGACCTTCTCACCCGTAGCAATGCTTAAGTCTGTCCGAATCATGTTAGCAATTGCCGCATTTTATGATTATGAAATTTGGCAGATGGATGTCAAAACTGCATTCCTGAATGGATTTCTGGAAGAAGAGTTGTATATGATGCAACCAGAAGGTTTTGTCGATCCAAAGGGAGCTAACAAAGTGTGCAAGCTCCAGCGATCCATTTATGGACTGGTGCAAGCCTCTCAGAGTTGGAATAAACGCTTTGATAGTGTGATCAAAGCATTTGGTTTTATACAGACTTTTGGAGAAGCCTGTACTTACAAGAAAGTGAGTGGGAGCTCTATAGCATTTCCGATATTATATGTGGATGACATATTACTGATTGGAAATGATATAGAATTTCTGGATAGCATAAAGGGATACTTGAATAAGAGTTTTTCAATGAAAGACCTCGGTGAAGCTGCTTACATATTAGGCATAAAGATCTATAGAGATAGATCGAGACGTTTAATTGGACTTTCACAAAGCACATACCTTGACAAGATTTTGAAGAAGTTCAAAATGGATCAAGCAAAGAAAGGGTTCTTGCCTGTGTTACAAGGTGTGAAGTTGAGTCGGACTCAATGCCCGACCACTGCAGAAGATAGAGAGAAGATGAAAGATGTTCCCTATGCTTCAGCCATAGGCTCTATCATATATGCAATGCTGTGTACCAGACCTGATGTGTGCCTTGCTATAAGTCTAGTAGGGAGGTACCAAAGTAATCCAGGGGTGGATCACTGGACAGCGGTCAAGAACATCCTGAAGTACCTGAAAAGGACTAAGGATATGTTTCTCGTATATGGAGGTGACAAAGAGCTCATCGTAAACGGTTATATTGATGCAAGCTTTGACACTGATCCGGACGATTCTAAATCGCAAACTGGATATGTGTTTACATTAAACGGTGGAGCTGTCAGTTGGTGCAGTTCTAAACAAAGCATCATGGTGGGATCTATGTGTGAAGTGGAATACATAGCTGCTTCGGAAGCAGCAAATGAAGGAGTCTGGATGAAGGAGTTCATATCCGATCTAGGTGTCGTACCTAGTGCATCGGGTCCAATGAAAATCTTTTGTGACAATACTAGTGCAATTGCCTTGGCGAAGGAATCCAGATTTCACAAGAGAACCAAGCACATCAAGAGACGCTTCAATTCCATCCGGGATCTAGTCCAGGTGGGAGACATAGAGATTTGCAAGATACATACGGATCTGAATGTTGCAGACCCGTTGACTAAGCCTCTTCCACGAGCAAAACACGATCAGCACCAAGGCTCCATGGGTGTTAGAATCATTACTGTGTAATCTAGATTATTGACTCTAGTGCAAGTGGGAGACTGAAGGAAATATGCCCTAGAGGCAATAATAAAGTTATTATTTATTTCCTTATATCATGATAAAAGTTTATTATTCATGCTAGAATTGTATTAACTGGAAACATAATACATGTGTGAATACATAGACAAACAGAGTGTCACTAGTATGCCTCTACTAGACTAGCTTGTTAATCAAAGATGGTTATGTTTCCTAACCATGGACAAATAGTTGTCATTTGATTAACAAGATCACATCATTAGTTGAATGATCTGATTGACATGACCCATTCCATTAGCTTAGCACCCGATCGTTTAGTATGTTGCTATTGCTTTCTTCATGACTTATACATGTTCCTATGACTATGAGATTATGCAACTCCCGTTTGCCAGAGGAACACTTTGTGTGCTACCAAACATCACAACGTAACTAGGTGATCATAAAGGAGCTCTACAGGTGTCTCGAAAGGTACATGTTGGGTTGGCGTATTTCGAGATTAGGATTTGTCACTCCGATTGTCGGAGAGGTATCTCTGGGCCCTCTCGGTAATGCACATCACTTAAAGCCTTGCAAGCATTGCAACTAATGAGTTAGCTGCGGGATGATGTATTACAGAACGAGTAAAGAGACTTGCCGGTGACGAGATTGAACTAGGTATGGGATACCGACGATCGAATCTCGGGCAAGTAACATACCGATGACAAAAGGGAACAAAATATTGTTGGGGAACGTTGCAGAAAACAAAAATTTTCCTACGGTTTCACCCAGATCCATCTAGGAGTTCATCTAGCAACGAGTGATTGGATTACATCTACATACCTTTGTAGATCACGCGCGGAAGCGTTCAAAGAACGGGGATGAGGAAGTCGTACTTGACGTGATCCAAATCACCGGAGATCCTAGCGCCGAATGGACGGCACCTCCGCGTTCAACACACGTATGGTCAGTGTAACGTCTCCTCCCTCTTGATCCTGCAAGGGGGAAGGAGAGGTTGAGGAAGATGGCTCCAATAGCAGCACGACGGCGTGGTGGTGATGGAGCTGCAGTACTCCGGCAGGGCTTCGCCAAGCACTATGGAGGAGGAGGAGGTGTTGGAGAGGGAGAGGGAGGCACCAAAGGCAAGGGTAAGAAGTCCTCCATCTCCCCACTATATATAGGAGGGCCAAGGGGGGGGGGGCGCTGGCCCTAGGAGATCTAATCTCCTAGGGGGGTGCGGCCAAGGGGAGGAATCCCTCCTCCCCAAGGCACCTAGGAGGTGCCTTCCCCTCCTAGGACTCTTCCCTTAGGGTTTCCCCCACCCTAGGCGCATGGGCCCTAGGGGGAAGTGGCTCCCCAGCCCACTTTGGGCTGGATCCCTTCCCAGTTCAGCCCATGGGGCCCTCCGGGATAGGTGGCCCCACCCGGTGGACCCCCGGGACCCTTCCGATGGTCCCGGCACAACACCGGTGACCCCGAAACTTGTCCCGATGCCCGAAATAGCACTTCCTATATATAATTCTTTACGTCCGGACCATTCTGGAACTCCTCGTGATGTCCGGGATCTCATCCGGGACTCCGAACAACATTCGGGTTATTGCATATACATATCCCTACAACCCTAGCGTCACCGAACCTTAAGTGTGTAGACCCTACGGGTTCGGGAGACATGTAGACATGACCGAGATCGCTTTCCGGTCAATAACCAACAGCGGGATCTGGATACCCATGTTGGCTCCCACATGCTCCTCGATGATCTCATCGGATGAACCACGATGACGAGGATTCAAGCAACCCCGTATACAATTCCCTTTGTCAATCGATATGTTACTTGCCCGAGATTCGATCGTCGGTATCCCAATACCTCGTTCAATCTCGTTACCGGCAAGTCACTTTACTCATACCGTAATGCATGATCCCGTGACCAGACACTTGGTCACTTTGAGCTCATTATGATGATGCATTACCGAGTGGGCCCAGTGATACCTCTCTGTCATACGGAGTGACAAATCCCAGTCTTGATCCGTGTCAACCCAATAGACACTTTCGGAGATACCCGTAGTATACCTTTATAGTCACCCAGTTACGTTGTGACGTTTGGTACACCCAAAGCACTCCTACGGTATCCGGGAGTTACACGATCTCATGGCCTAAGGAAAAGATACTTGACATTGGAAAACTCTAGCAAACGAACTATACGATCTTGTGATATGTTTAGGATTGGGTCTTGTCCATCACATCATTATCCTAATGATGTGATCTCGTTATCAATGACATCCAATGTCCATAGTCAGGAAACCATGACTATCTGTTGATCAACGAGCTAGTCAACTAGAGGCTTACTAGGGACATGTTGGTGTCTATTATTCACACATGTATTACGATTTCCGGATAACACAATTATAGCATGAATAAAGACAATTATCATGAACAAGGAAATATAATAATAATGCTTTTATTATTGCCTCTAGGGCATATTTCCAACAAGTATGTTGTTATGCGGTCTGACCGATAAAAGATCTTCGTAGAATATATAGGAGCCAATATGAGCATCCAGGTTCCGCTATTGGTTATTGACCGGAGATGTGTCTCGGTCATGTCTACATTGTTCTCGAACCCGTAGGGTCCGCACGCTTAAGGTTACGATGACATTTATATTATGAGTTTATGCATTTTGATGTACCGAACGTTGTTCGGAGTCCCGGATGTGATCACGGACATGACGAGGAGTCTCGAAATGGTCGAGACATAAAGATTAATATATTGGAAGCCTATGTTTGGATATCGGAAGTGTTGCGAGTGAAACCGGGATTTTACCGGAGTACCGGGAGGTTACCGGAACCCCCCGGGAGCTATATGGGCCTATGTGGGCCTTAGTGGAAAAGAGAAGGGGCAGCCCAAGATGGGCCGCGCGCCCCTCCCCTCCCTTGGTCCGAATAGGACAAGGAGAGGGGGCCGGCCTCCCTCTCTCTTTCCCCCCCTCCGCGAATCCTATTCCAACTAGGATTGGGGGGGGGGGGATCCTACTCCTAGAGGGAGTAGGACTCCTCCTGGCGCGCCTCTCCTAGGCCGGCCGCACCCCCCCTTGAGCCTTTATATACGGAGGTAGGGGCACCCCAGAGGAACACAAGTTGATCCACGTGATCTTATTCTTAGCCGTGTGCGGCGCCCCCTACCACCATAGTCCTCGATAATATTGTAGCGGTGCTTAGGAGAAGCCCTGCGACGGTAGTGCATCAAGATCGTCACCACGCCGTCGTGCTGACGGAACTCTTCCTCGACACTTTGCTGGATCGGAGTTCGGGGATCGTCATCGAGCTGAACGTGTGCTAGAACTCGGAGGTGCCGTAGTTTCGGTGCTTGATCGGTCGGGCCGTGGAGACGTACGACTACATCAACCAAACGCTTCCGTTGTCGATCTACAAGGTACGTAGATCATACTCTCCCCTCTCGTTGCTATGCATCACCATGATCTTGCGTGAGCGTAGGAATTTTTTTGAAATTACTATGAAACCCAACAATCAGACCCCCCTCGGCCAGATCGTCGATGTCGTTGAGGGAGTCCTGGATTAGGGGGTGTCCGGATAGCCGGACTATACCTTCGGCCGGAATCCTGGACTATGAAGATACAAGATTGAAGACTTCGTCCCGTGTCCAGAAGGGACTTTCCTTGGCGTGGAAGGCAAGCTTGGCGATACAGATATATAGATCTCCTACCATTGTAATCGACTCTGTGTAACCCTAGCCCTCTCCAGTGTCTATATAAACCGGAGGGTTTTAGTCCGTAGGAACATACAATCATACCATAGGCTAGCTTCTAGGGTTTAGCCTCCTTGATCTCGTGGTAGATCTACTCTTGTACTACCCATATCATCAATATTAATCAAGCAAGACGTAGGGTTTTACCTCCATCAAGAGGGCCCGAACCTGGGTAAAACATTGTGTCCCCTGCCTCCTGTTACCATCCACCTAGACGCACAGTTCGGGACCCCATACCCTAGATCCGCCGGTTTTGACACCGACATTGGTGCTTTCATTGAGAGTTCCTCTGTGTCGTCACTTTTAGGCCTGATGGCTTCTCCAATCATCAACGAAGATGTGATCCAGGGTGAGACTTTTCTCCTCGGATAGATCTTCATATTTGGTGGCTTTGCACTGCGGGCCAATTCGCTTGGCCATCTGGAGCAGATCGAAAGCTACACCCCTGGCCATCAGGTCAGATTTGGAAGTTTGAGCTACACGACCGGCCTCCGCGGAGACTTGATCTTCGACGGATTCGAGCTGCAACCGAGCGCGCAGCACTGTCACGATGGGCATGATCTAGCTCTGCCGCCGAATAGTGCCCTGGAGGCCGCACCCGCATCAGCCCCGACCCTTAATTCAGAGCCAACTGTGCCAATCGAGGATGGGTGGTTGGACACCGCCTCGGGGGCTGCAATCTCTACGGCGATCGAGCCGAACACCAGCCCTATTCTCTGCGAAGCCTGTGACTCCAAGGAGCCGGACTCCTCTCCAGACTCCGAGCCCTCCGCGCCCCTACCAATCGAACCCGATTGGGCGCCGATCATGGAGTTCACCGCCGCAGACATCTTTCAGCACTCGCCCTTCGGTGATATTCTGGATTCACTAAAGTCTCTCTCTTTATCAAGAGAGCCCTGGCCGGACTATGGTCAGCAAGGTTGGGATGCGGATGATGAAGAAATTCAAATCCCACCCACCACCCACTTCGTATCCATTGTCAATGATTTAACCGACATGCTCGACTTCGACTCCGAAGACATCGACGGTATGTACGCCGATGCAGGAGACGATCAAGAACCAGCGCCTATATGGCACTGGAAAGCCACCTCGTCGTATGATATATACATGGTGGACACCCCAAAAGAAGGCAATGGTGAAGGAACAGCGGAGGATGACCCCTCCAAGAAGCAGCCTAAGCGTCGGCGTCAGCGGCACCGCTCTAAATCCCGCCAAAGAAAAATGGTGATTCCGGCACGGGAGATAATAACACCGCAGACAGTGCCGAAGACAACCACCTCCAGCAAGATTCAGCACAGGAGGATGGAGAAGCCAGCCTTCATGAGAGAGCGGCAGACAGAGAGGTCGAGGACCATAATTATATGCCTCCCTCCAAAGACGAGGCAAGCCTCGACGACGACGAATTTGTCGTGCCGGAGGATCCCGTCGAACAAGAGCGTTTCAAACGCAGGCTTATGGCCACAGCGAGCAGCCTCAAGAAAAAACAACAACAACTTAGAGCTGATCAAGATTTGCTAGCCGACAGATGGACTGAAGTCCTTGCGGCCGAAGAGTATGAACTCGAACGCCCCTCCAAGAGCTACCCAAAGCGCAGGTTGCTACCCCGATTAGAGGAGGAAGCACCTAAACCTACATCACCAGCGCATGATGCGGCCGACCGGCCACCCCGTGGCCGCGACAGAGAGGCCTCCTGGCCCTCCACTCAAGCCGCACCCTGACGCCGCTCAAAAAATACCAAGGCACGGGAAAATGCGCCAGACCTGCGAGATATGTTGGAGGACAAGGCAATGCAAACAAGATCAATCTACGGATCGCGTGGGTGCCCCACGACACGAGACGGTAATCGTCACTCCGGATACAGTAAATCCGGTCGGGCCGAACAGAGTAGACAAAGCTTGTTTGAGCTGCGTCATGATATAGCCCAATACAGAGGCGCCACACACCCACTATGCTTCACAGATGAAGTAATGGATCATCAAATCCCCGAGGGTTTCAAACCCATGAACATCGAATCATACGATGGCACAACAGATCCTGCGGTATGGATCAAGGACTATCTCCTTCATATCCACATGGCCCGCGGTGATGACCTACACACCATCAAATACCTCCCACTCAAGCTTAAAGGACCAGCTCGGCATTGGCTTAACAGCTTGCCAGTAGAATCAATTGGTTGTTGGGAGAACCTAGAAACCACATTCCTTGACAATTTCCAGGGCACTTATGTGCGACCACCAGACGCCGATGACCTTAGCCACATAATTCAGTAGCCAGAGGAATCGGCCAGACAATTCTGGACACGGTTCCTAACCAAGAAAAATCAAATCGTCGACTGTCCGGACGCAGAGGCCCTAGCAGTCTTCAAGCGTAACATCCGCGACGAGTGGCTTGCGCGGCACCTAGGACAGGAAAAGCTGAAATCTATGGCAGCCCTCACGACAGTTATGACCAGGTTTTGCGCGGGAGAAGACAGCTGGCTAGCTCGGAGCAATAACATGACCAAGAGCCCTAGTAATTCGGATACCAAGGACAGTAGTGGTAGGCCGCGTCGCAACAAGCAAAAGCGCCGCATTAACAGCGACAATGCTAAGGATACGACAGTTAATGCCGGATTCAGAGGCTCTAAACCCGGTCAGCGGAAAAAGCCATTCAAAAGAAATACTCCAGGCCCGTCCAGTTTGGACCGAATACTCGACCGCTCATGCCAGATACATGACACCCCCGAAAAACCAGCCAATCACACCAACAGGGATTGTTGGGTGTTCAAGCAGGCAGGCAAGTTAAATGCCGAAAGCAGAGACAAGGGGCTGCATAGCGATGACGAGGAGGAGCCCCGGCCGGCGAACAACAGTGGACAGAAAGGTTTTCCCCCACAAGTGCGGACGGTGAACATGATATACGCAACCCACGTCCCCAAGAGGGAGCGGAAGCATGCGCTAAGGGACGTATACGCGATGGAGCCAGTCACCCCAAAGTTCAACCCATGGTCTTCCTGCCCGATCACTTTTGATCGAAGGGACCACCCCACTAGCATCCGTCATGGAGGATTTGCCGCATTGGTTCTAGACCCAATTATTGACAGATTTCACATCACTAGAGTCCTTATGGACGGCGGCAGCAGCCTGAACCTGCTTTACCAGGATACAGTGCGGAAAATGGGCACTGATCCCTCGAGGATTAAACCCACTAAAACGACCTTTAAAGGCATCATACCAGGTGTAGAGGCCAACTGTACAGGCTCAGTTACACTTGAAGTGGTCTTCGGATCTCCGGATAATTTCTGAAGCGAGGAGTTAATCTTTGACATAGTCCCGTTCCGCAGTGGCTATCACGCACCGCTCGGGCGAACCGCATTTGCCAAGTTCAATGCGGTGCCGCACTACGCATACCTCAAGCTCAAGATGCCAGGCCCTCGAGGCATCATCACGGTCAATGGAAACACCAAACGCTCTCTCCGAACGGAGGAGCATACGACGGCTATCACAACGGAAGTACAAAGCAGCCTCTCAAGGCAATTATCTAGTCCGGCCATTAAACGTGTGGACACCGTCAAGCGCGCCCGGAGTAACCTACAACAAGACCGCCTGGCACGTTCCGAGCAAGTGTAGCAATGTGGCCCCAACCCCAGCCCTCGCGAACTTGCGAAACCAGTGTTGCGCATACATAACTACGCTCTGGAAATACCATGGGCACAGGGGGAGGGGCACCATCACGGCATGCCCGAAACGCGGCTTAAACCGCACTAGGGGCTGCCGATTTCTTAATTTTCTCTTATTTTCAGGACTCCATTCTTCGGAAGGCTTGTCCGGCAGTACAATTGCCGCACAAACGATACAACCAGGGAAGCAGAAAACTACGCCGCACTATGGAACTCTAAGGTGGTCTCTATAACGAGTAGTATACCTGTTTTACATAACATTCCGCAGCTCGCCCCTGAAAAGGACATGTTAAATAGTCCCATCTTTTGCTTATTGCACTATTTGTATCATTCTGCTTTGATCGCAGCTTTTTTAAATAAACAATGCATAGCTTCCGTCTATTATTGCATTACTCTTTTTTACGAATATATGTTCATTAATGACATGTTGCACCCGTACACTTTGGTACGACCAATATGCCAGGGGCTTAAGTACCCCACAATACAGTGTGAGAAGTCCGAACACTTTCACAAGTGCGGCACCCTGAACTTATAGCATTATATGCATCGGCTCCGAATCATGTCTTGGGTCAATAGTTGGGTTTGCCCGGCTCCTATGTTTTGGTACCTTACGTTCCGTTATATCGGCTAAGGTAGCACTAGGAGAACTACTGCGATTGTGCCCCAGTTGAGCTGGGCTAAGCACCTCAGTAGAGAAAGCTAAAACTGACCGTCATGATGAGGCGAGAGCTGGTCCCTGTTCGAGAGGTTTTCGAGTCCCTAAAGACTTATGCCGCTTAGACCGAGGAGTCGGCTTTGTCCGGCCTAGGCGTGGATAGCGCCCCGAACTCGGTCTTCCGAACACTAGGGGCTTCGCCGAAATTTAAAATTATAGAATTCTATGGCTAAGTGAGAGTGTTCAAGCATTATAGTCCGATTGCCTTGTTCATTGTGTTGAGCACCTCCCTCGAAGGACCCAAGAATGGGAAAAAGAGCGCTCATGTTTATCCCGAACACCCCAGCACTCGTGGCATGGGGGCAGAAGCCGACGACTCGCCATCTCTCAAATTTGATAAACGGACGCATAGAAGGTAATATTTTAAATTCAAAAGCGTTGCTTAGCGCATATGAACAAGTTTTCAGCGTACAGGATCACAAATGCGAGTTTACTCAAAAATTACATCTTTGGAGCATTCATCCACTATAAGGCGGGCACCCTTCAGGACGCCCTCATAATACGCTTCTGGGACGCGATGCTCCTTGCCCGGTGGCGGCCCGTCCTTCACCAGCTTCTCTGTATCCATCTTGCCCCAGTGCACTTTAGCACGAGAAAGCGCCCTACGGGCACCTTTGATGCAGACGGAGCGCTTGATTACTTCAAGCCGTGGACAGGCATCCACCAGCCGCCTCACCAGCCCGAAGTAGCTCCCAGGCAGAGCCTCTCCAGGCCAAAGCCGAACTACGAGGCCCTTTATGGCCTGTTCGGCCACCTTGTGGAGCTCGACAATTTGCTTTAGCTGGTCGCTCAAAGGCACCAGGTGTCCGGCCTCAGCATACTGAGACCAGAACACCTTCTCCATTGAGCTCCGCTCCTCGGATCGGTAGTAGGCGGCGGCATCAGACGCACTACGAGGCAAATCTATGAATGCTCCTGGAGAGCTCCGGACTCGGGTAAGTAACAAGTAATTCACTTTCACGTGCTTGCTTTGCATAATGAATGCCTTACCCGCCGCTATCTTCTTCATCGCTTCAATTTCTTGGAGGGATTTCCGGGCTTCGGCCTTGGCAGACTTCGCGCTTTCGAGGGCTGCCGCAAGCTCGGACGCTTGCGTCTTTGAGTCAAGCTCCAAACTCTCATGTTTTTTCACGAGAGCCTGGAGCTCTTTCTACACCTCCTCCACCCGCGCCTCCTGCTTTCCTCTCTCTGTGCGCTCCGCGGCCGCTCTGTTTTCAGCCTCGGACAGCGCTTTCTTAAGGGTTGCCACCTCGGTCGTGGCCCCTATAATAGCATGTTGATCCTGTCATTTTTTGCAACCACATCTTCTCTATATACTTGCGCAAGGTATTACTTACCTTCCTTCTCCTCGAGTTGCCTCTTAGCATGGTCGAGCTCGTTCTCGGACCGCGCGAGGTTTTGCTTGAGCGTATCCACCTCCAAAGTCAGTGCGGCGGAGGCCAGCAGTGAAGCCTGCATACGCATATTGACTTGATTATGTTAGACTCCTGCGAATGTTATTAGATCCTCTATTCGGCTTTTCTTTCCGAACACCGAACAGAGCATCAGGGGCTACTGTCTATGCGGTAATATTTTTACATATTCTTTACTTACCTCAAAGCCTGTTAGAACGCTGGCAGAGGCTTCAGTCTGTGCGCTCTTGGCGGACTGGACCTTGTGGATCACCGCACTCATAATAGTGCGGTAATCCTCGTCGATGGAGGCGCCGCTAAGCACCTCCAGCAAATTGTCCGGTGCCTCCGGTTGGACGGAGGTCACCGGCTCGGTAGGCTTGCTCCTCTTGGAAGTAGGCTGCCTACCGGAGTCTGGAACCGTTGAAGGTTCTGGCGCGGTGTCCGGCTCAAGGCCGGACTTGGAGCCCTTGGGGGTTCTATCCCCTTCATGCCTGGAGTCCGGGAGGTCGCCTTGCAGCGCCTCCAGGACCACCTCCTCCTGGCTCGGAACCTGTTGGGACGCCACCTCGGCGTCGTCCATAGGGTGGGGGGAGGTAGCCATCGGAAGCGAATTCACATCTGACGAATCCATGGGGCCGCTCGACGACTCGTCGAGCCTGGCCTTGGGCGGACTGCATAGTCATATTCGGCGTAAGGAGGAGCTGTGCAAGAAAGGAACACTATGAATTGCTCTGGTGTCCGGATACTTACGATCTCGCCAGGGGCTTGGCCCTGTGCGGCCACTCCTCTTCACCGTCGTCGGCGTTGGTGGAGTAGTCCGAAGGAGGGGTCTTCCCCTTCTTGGACCCTTCGGCCTCCCCAGTTGGGGCGGCCTTCCTTTTCTTCCCTTCCCCCGCTGGAGGGGGAGAGGTCTCTTCTTCCTCCTCCTCGTCTTCACGGGAGGAGTGTGTCTTGGAGTCGTCAGATGATGAATCTGACACCTCCAGGCGCCGAGCACTCTTTCGAGTCCCTGTGGCCTTCTTCTTGGCCTTCTTCTCCGGCACCACATAGGGTGCCGGAACCAGCAGCTTCACCAAGCGACAATCCGCCGGGCCTTCGGGCAAAGGAGCCGGACAGGTGATCTGTCCGGACGTCTCCTGCCAATCCCGTCAAAGGTAAGGGAGCTTAGATCCCGCATGGAGTCAAACTATGAAAAACTAATACCCTGTAAAAGGTAAAAACAACTTACCGCACGAGCGTGACGCTGCGTGCTGAATCCGCGATCCTCGGTAGAGGATGCGGGGGCCTCGGCGCCCTTGAAAAGCACCTTCCAGGCATCTTCGTATGTCGTATCGAAGAGCCTGCTCAAAGTTCGGTGCCGCGCCGGGTCAAACTCCCATAGGTTGAAAGCCCGTTGTTGACATGGGAGGATCCGACGGATGATCATAACCTGGACTACGTTGACAAGTTTGAGCTTCTTGTCCACTAGGGTTTGGACGCATGTTTGGAGTCCGGCCAGCTCTCCTTTTTTACCCCATGACAGGCCCATCTCTTTCCAGGAGGTGAGCCGCGTAGGGGGTCCGGATCGGAACTCGGGGGCTACGACCCATTTAGGGTCACGCGGCTCGGTGATGTAAAACCACCCCGATTGCCACCCCTTTAGGGTGTCCATGAAGGAGCCCTCAAGCCATAGGATGTTGGGCATCTTGCCCACCATGGCGCCTCCGCACCCCACCTGGGTGCCGCGCACCACCTTCGGCTTGACATTGAAAGTCTTAAGCCATATGCCGAAATGGGGGCGGATGCAGAAGAAAGCCTCACACACGACGATAAACGCCGAGATGTTGAGGACAAAGTTCGGGGCCAGATCGTGGAAATCCAGGCCATAGTAGAACATGAGCCCTCGGACAAATGAGTGGAGAGGGAAGCCCAGTCCGCGGAGGAAATGGGGAGGAACACCACACTCTCATGGGGCCTAGGGGTGGGGATGAGCTGCCTCTCTTCGGGAAGCCGGTGCGCAATGTCGTTAGACAAGTATCCGGCCTTCCTCAGTTTTTGATGTGTCCCTCCGTGACGGAGGAGACCATCCACTTGCCTCCGGCTCCATACATGGCTGGAGAAGGTTGAGGTGGGGTGTGCGGACTTGGGCACTGGAGCTTGAGTGCACGGAAATGGATAGGCAAAGGAGGAAGAAGGCGTGGATGAAAAGGTGGATCCTTATCCCCTTATATGGGCGGACGCGACTATGCGTCCCCACCAGCCTGGTAAAACTCCCTTATCTCCCAAGTGCCGTAATCAATGGCGCGGTTGGGTTACCCATGCCCATATTGATGAGAATCCCGGAAAAAGGGGACACGATCTCTGTTTTGACAAGACGTGCCAAGGAAACTGCCTCGCTAAACGCGCTGAGCTGGGACAGTAAAATGATTCGAATAAAGACTTGGCCGTGGTGTGATGTCACGCTATGGAATACGTCAGCAGATTAGATTTGTGTAAATATTATTCTCTCTATGGCAATATGTGGAAACTTATTTTGCAGAGCCGGACACTACCTTTGTGTTCAAAATCTTCTATGAAGTACTTGGAGGAGGAACCCGCCTTGCAATGCCGAAGACAATCTGCGCGCCGGACTCGTCGTCATTGAAGCCTAGTTCAGGACTGTGGGAGTCCTGGATTAGGGGGTGTCCGGATAGCCGAAGTATACCTTCGGCCGGACTCCTGGACTATGAAGATACAAGATTGAAGACTTCGTCCCGTGTCCGGAAGGGACTTTCCTTGGCGTGGAAGGCAAGCTTGGCGATACGGATATATAGATCTCCTACCATTGTAACCGACTCTGTGTAACCCTAGCCCTCTCCGGTGTCTATATAAACCAGAGGGTTTTAGTCCGTAGGAACATACAATCATACCATAGGCTAGCTTCTAGGGTTTAGCCTCCTTGATCTCGTGGTAGATCTACTCTTGTACTACCCATATCATCAATATTAATCAAGCAGGACGTAGGGTTTTACCTCCATCAAGAGGGCCCAAACCTGGGTAAAACATTGTCTCCCCTGCCTCCTGTTACCATCCTCCTAGACGCACAGTTCGGGACCCCCTACCCGAGATCCGCCGGTTTTGACACCGACAGTCGTCCTGACTAATCATCGACCGAATCCAATCACCCTGGATCCAGCCGCGCGGCAGGCCAGACCTCGACGAAGATCCGCCCCAGCTGGACTTCTTCCCCTTCACATTCGCCATCGCCTTCTTCGCGCGCTCCAAGGCCACCGTCTTCTCCTTCGCCATTGCAGCGGGCGGAGCTCGCACAGAGTGGCGGCGCCAGGAGCAGAGGTGGATGTGACGGAGAAAACGAGGGAGAAAGAGGAAGAATGGGAACGCACTGTGCAAAAAACCCAATCCGACACCTTATATGAGGTCGTTTCCGAGTGGCTGACCCGTGGGTCTAGGTGATCCTATCAAATCCCGCAACAGCCGCGCAAGCGATACGTGGCGAAAAAGGTGGCGCAGTGATGGAGGCGGCCCTGCCTAATCCAACCCGATTACTGCGGCCCCCTCCGCCCTGCGCGCTTCCCAAAATTCGAATCCCACAATATCCACGAGCAGCAGAGCAACCTGTCAGACGGAAGATTTTTCCCATATCTGCACTCGAAGCTTACCAGTAAAAGTTCACTCGGCAGAACCAAGAATGGATCAAGGCGTCTGAAAAAGAAGTTGAAGTCATCATGATTTCTCATTTGGTCCCAATAAGATGCTTTCGAAGCGCGAAAATTGAATTGGAGGTGTTCTCAACTCCTTCTCCACTCAAACCCTGAACTATTCGCGGGCTAATGATGAAGCTATGTACCTAGGGTAGGGTCATAGGCCTGACCTAGACACCCTCCCCTAGGACATCATCCTAAAACAAGAAGCATTCGAGGGATAGCATCATCCACTCTACTGCGAAGCGTTCCACTCGGAAGACTCAAAGTCACTCGACCACTACAACTATCACTCGACGGACAAAAGATCTAAAGTCACTCTGCACGACAATGGTCGGACGTTTACTTCATAGACTTAATCGGCATTTATGTCACTTTATTGCTAGCGTTACCAGTAACGCCCCCCTCTTGATGCACCTTAAACCCTTTGTAACGTGGGCTGGCTGGGGCTTGGTGCACTCTATATAAGCCACCCCCTCCACTGGCACAAGGGTTCGCACCCCCTGTAAACACACACATACATAATCCAGTCGACCGCCTCCAGGCACCGAGACGTAGGGCTGTTACTTCCTCCACGAAGGGCCTGAACTCGTAAAACACGTGTGTACAACTTCGCCATAGCTAGGATCTTGCCTCCTCATACCTACCCCCCATTCTACTGTCAGTCTTAGATCCACGACACCCACAGGAGTGCTCGTAGAAGAATCCATCTTCCCCTCTGGATTTTGAGGATTGTTTTTGCTGTTTTGGTACAACCCGTGGTACAAGTTGGTAAGCCCGTACTTGACACGGTCTTCTCCTATATGACCTCCAGATGACTCATTTTTATTTCTTCTTCTTATAATCCATGTATATTATCTTCTGAGGTATGATTCTCCAACAAACATCTTCTTGATCCTTTTTCTTAAATCACGAAGACTAATAATCAGTATGAAAATTTATTCATTCATAATAATATTATGTTTGAAAAATTATGGGTTGCCTACCATTAAGCGCTCAACATCCAAAAATAATAGGGTTCCTCCATATCCCCAAGAACTAGAGCCTATTTGAACATGAGAATGACATGCATCAAAGGGCAAATCATTATGAAAATAGTGAATGATAAACATAATACAATAATGGACCCTCTTGGGTATTTAAGTATTACAAAGAGATGGGAATGGGATGATGATGATGGACATGGTTGATGTCGCGGTCCCTGTCGGTGTCCCGGATTAGGGGGGTATGCAGCACGTCGACCCATCTCTTATGGGCCTGGCCAAGGACCCACCAATGGTCGAATGGGTCTTGGCTAGGCTGATACTCTCACCATCATCCAAATGATGATCTCTGAAGACTTGGCATACACTTCATGATGTATCCAAAGGATTGGCATGCCTATCCCTAAATCGCAACCAACCATTTGTAAACCCTAGAAACCCCTGGTGTTATATAAGCCATGGGGTTTTAGCCTGTAGAGACACACATGCACAATTTTAGAGCTTAGAACATCTTCATATGATCTCGAGATAGATCATCTTGTACCTTGTACCCAATCACAATCAATATATAAGAAGCAGGGCATAGGTTTTCACCTCATCAAGCGGGCCCGAACCTGAGTAAAACATTGTGTCCCAACTTCTCCTGTTACCATCTGTCGGTGTATTAAACATGGATGTATACTACCCTCACTTATGCACAGAAAAGTAATGGCGCCCTCGCCAACTTAAAGTCCTAGTGAAGGTTCCCAAATAAAAGGGAACGACTCTTTGAGAGATCAAGAAGTGCATCAAGAAGACCAAGAACAAAACAAGCATCAAAACAACCCATGCCGGCAAGGCCGAGCCGACAAGGTGAAGACCAGACAAGCACCGCGGCAAGCTGAGAGGATCGATATGGTT
>NC_041382.1:593593973-593607079 GCF_002162155.2 Triticum dicoccoides | reverse complement strand
TAACAAATTAGGGTTTGCAACAAATAGGTTATCTAGATATGCAACTAGGTGAGCAACCTATATGATGCAAGTAACACAAGCAACACAAGCAAGCAAGAGATATAACACGAGTAAAGCTAGCACAAAGCAAAGTTAAGAGATAACCACAAGTGGAGCCGGTGGAGACGAGGATGTGTTACTGAAGTTCCTTCCCTTTGAGGGGAAGTACATCTCCGTTGAAGCGGCGTGGAGGCACAATGCTCCCCAAGAAGCCACTAGGGCCACCGTATTCTCCTCATGCCCTCACACAGTGCAAGATGCCGTGATTCCACTAGTGGTTCCCTTGAAGGCGGCGACCGAACCTTTACAAACAAGGTTGGGGCAATCTCCACAACTTAATTGGAGGCTCCCAACAACACCATGAAGCTTCACCATAATGGAATGTGGCTCAGAGGTGACCTCAACCGTCTAGGGTGCCCAAACATCCAAGAGTAACAAGATCCACAAGGGATTAGCGGGGGGAATCAAATTTCTCTTGGTGGAAGTGTAGATCGGGGCATTTTCAACCAATCCCTAGAAAATCAACAAGTTTGATTGGCTAGGGATAGAGATCAGGCGGAAATGAGCATTGGAGTGATACGTCTCCAACGTATCTATAATTTTTGATTGTTCCATGCTATTATATTATCTGTTTTGGATGTTTATGGGCTTTATTAGACACTTTTATATTATTTTTGGGACTAACCTATTAACCCAGAGCCCAGTGCCAGTTTCTGTTTTTTCCTTGTTTTAGAGTACCGCAGAAAAGGAAAATCAAACGGAGTCCAATTGACCTGAAACTTCAAGGAACTTATTTTTGTGCCTCGTGGACAGCCCGGAGGTCCACCGACGTACTTCTTCCTCCCATATATACCCATATACCCTAAAAACTTCGAGGAACACAATAGATCGGGAGTTCCACCGCCAGAAGCCTCTTCAGCCACCGAAAACCAATCTAGACCCATTCCGGCACCCTGCCGGAGGGGGAATCCCTCTCCGGTGGCCATCTTCATCATCCCGGCGCTCTCCATGACGAGGAGGGAGTGGTTCTCCCTCGGGGCTGAGGGTATGTACCAGTAGCTATGTGTTTGATCTCTCTCTCTCTCTCTCTCTCTCTCTCGTGTTCTTGAGGTGGTACAATCTTGATGTATCGCGAGCTTTGCTATTATAGTTGGATCTTATGATGTTTCTCCCCCTCTACTCTCTTGTAATGGATTGAGTTTTCCCTTTGAAGTTATCTTATCGGATTGAGTCTTTAAGGATTTGAGAACACTTGATGTATGTCTTGCGTGGGATACCCATGGTGACAATGGGGTATTCTATTGATTCACTTGATGTATGTTTTGGTGATCAATTTGCGGGTTCCGCCCCTGAACCTATGCATAGGGGTTGGCACATGTTTTCGTCTTCACTCTTCGGTAGAAACTTTGGGGCACTCTTTGAGGTTCTATGTGTTGGTTGAATAGATGAATCTGAGATTGTGTGATGCATATCGTATAATCATACCCACAGATACTTGAGGTGACATTGGAGTATCTAGGTGACATTAGGGTTTTGGTTGATTTGTGTCTTAAGGTGTTATTTTAGTACGAACTCTAGGGCTGTTTGTGACACTTATAGGAATAGCCCAACAAATTGATTAGAAAGAATAACTTTGAGGTGGTTTCGTATCCTACCATAATCTCTTCGTTTGTTCTCCTCTATTAGTGACTTTTGCATATTGAGGGACAGTTATATGATCCAATTATGTTATTATTGTTGAGGGAACTTACACTAGTGAAAGTATGAACCCCATGCCTTGTTTCAATGCATTGCAATACCGTTTGTGCTCACTTTTATCATTAGTTACCTTGCTGTTTTTATATTTTCAGATCACAAAAACCTATATCTACCATCCATATTGCACTGGTATCACCATCTCTTCGCCGAACTAGTGCACCTATACAATTTACCATTGTATTGGGTGTGTTGGGGACACAAGAGACTCTTTGTTATTTGGTTGCAGGGTTGTTTGAGAGAGACCATCTTCATCCTACGCCTCCCACGGATTGATAAAGCTTAGGTCATCCACTTGAGGGAAATTTGCTACTGTCCTACAAACCTTGGCACTTGGAGTCCCAACAACATCTACAAGAAGAAGGTTGTGTAGTAACATCAAGCTCTTTTCTGGCGCCGTTGCCGGGGAGGTGAGGGCTTGAAGGTATATCTTTAGATCTTGCAATCGAGTCTTTTAGTTTCTTGTTTTATCACTAGTTTAGTTTATAAAAGAAAATTACAAAAAAATGGAATTAAGTTTGCCTCATACGCTTCATATTTTTAATATCTTTCGTGAGTATGATGGAAAGGAAAATTGTGCCAAAGTGTTAGAAGAAGAATGCATTAAAATGTTTGGCACTAAATCTTTGAATGATGAACATGATTGCAATGTTGTTAGTATGAACTCCTTGAATATCCATAGTACTAATGATGATTGCACTAGTTATGATGAAAATGTCTCCTATAAAGATATCAATTTTCATGGAGTGCATTGGGTTCGCCAGTACACACCAAATAGGGAAGATAGATATTGCAAGAGTCATAAGCATTTAGAAACTAAATTGTTGCAAGAAAGGCTAGATGTTTGTGCTGAAAATTTAAATTTTCTTGGCCGTACTTGTGAACTTTGCAATGAACATGGTCATTTAACCATCCGATGCAAATTGTTTCATGATCTAATCGTTTCCAAAAATTGTGATGACTTGATTTCTCTTGCACATCATAATGAACTTAGTTTGCTTATGGGTTATGAAGAAATGAAACGTATAACTAACTATCTTCCAGTATTTGCCCGTGATAAACTTCTTGGTTTTGATCTAGAGGAAATTTATATGTATTGTGAGGTGAATTGTATTGAAAATCCTTATATTTCCCAATACCCTCCTATTATTTCTTATGATGAATCAGGTAACGAGGAGGAGCCTTATGTTCAACCAATCTCATTAATAAGGAGCCCCAAAAAGAGGGTTGAACCCACACATGATGTGGTGAAGAAGAAGAAAAGAAAAAAGAAGAGAGGTAAAAAGATATCTCTCCCAAATAATGCTGCTCCTATTACTGTTGTGCCTCATGAAAATATAATTGTGAAAGATGATGCACCTGATGATGATCTCGTTATGCCTATTGCTTGTTGTGATGATTATGATTGGGAAGATAATGATACTTCTTATGATCTTGAATTTTTTTTTGGCACTTGCTTGGAAGAATATGATAATTGCTATACTATTGGTGCTATCCATGCTATTAATGATGAGTGTGATTATTCTTATGATATGAAAAGGCCCAAGCTTGGGGATGTTATGTTTGATGAAGATGATGTTTTTGAGAATATATTTGCTGTAATTAATGTTTGTCCCAAGCTTGGGGATGCTACGTTTAATGAAGATGATATTTTTAGTCTCCCAAGTTTTGATATGAAAATTTATAATGATGATAGCATGCCTCCTACTTACGATGATTATATTTATGAAAGTGGATTTGGAGAGGTCATGACTTTATTTAGTAATGATTCCACTATCTTGTAAGAGGTTTCAATTGATTATGATGAGAACAAAGTTGCTACTTATGATGATTATTGTGATGAAACTTATGCTATAAAAAGTAGTGATGATTATATTTATAAAACTTGTCATGATTATGATTACCCTTTCCCTGAACATTACTATTTTAATGTGGAAACAATTTATAGTATTCGAGTCTCTTATGATACTCCCACTATTCCGATTGACAAGAATTTTGCTTATGTAGAGAGTAGTAAATTTTCTATGCTTGTAGATCATGAAAAGAATGATTTAGGTGCTGGTTATATTGTTGAATTCATTCATGATGCTACTGAAAATTATTATGAGGGAGGAACATATGCTTGTAGGAATTACAATAATATCAAGTTTTCTCTCTATGTGCTTAAAGTTTTAAAGTTATGCTTGTTTTACCTTCCTATGCAAGTTGATTCTTGTTCCCATAAGTTTTTTGCTCACAAAATACCTACGCATAGGAAGTGGGTTAGACTTAAATGTGCTAGTCATATTCTTCAAGATTCTCTCTTTATTTTACAATTCTTATCTTTTATGTGAGCATCGTTGAAATCATCATGCCTAGCTAGGGGCGTTAAACGATAGCGCTTGTTGGGAGGCAACCCAACTTTATTTTTGTTCCTTGCTTTTTGCTCCTGTTTAGTAATAAATAATTTATCTATCCCCTGTTATGATTGATTTTTTATGTTTTAATTAGTGTTTGTGCCAAGTAGAACCGTTGGGAAGACTTGGGGAAAGTCCTGTTGATCTTGCTGTAAAAAACAGAAACTTTAGCACTCACGAGATTTGCTGCCATTTTTTACTGGAGAGTGATATTTAGTTAATTATTTTTGAAGATGATTAATAGATAAATTCCTCAGGTCGACCAATTTATTTAAGAATTTATGATTTCTATAAGTGGTCGAAACCTACAGATTACTACAGACTGTTCTGTTTTTGACAGATTCTGTTTCCATTGTGTTGTTTGCTTATTTTGATGAATCTATGAGTAGTATCGGAGGGTATGAACCATAGAGAAGTTAGAATACAGTAGATATTACAACAATATAAATTTATAATGAGTTCATTACAGTAAGTTATGATGGTGATTTGCTTTCTTATACTAACGGAGCTTACGAGTTTTATGTTAAGTTTTGTGTTGTGAAGTTTTCAAGTTTTGGGTAAAGATTTGATGGACTATGGAATAAGGAGTGGCAAGAGCCTAAGATTCGGGATTCCCAAGGCACCCCAAGTTTATATTCAAGGACAACCAAGAGCCTAAGCTTGGGGATGCCCCGGAAGGCATCCCCTCTTTCGTCTTCGTTCATCGGTAACTTTACTTGGAGCTATATTTTTATTCACCACATGATATGTGTTTTGCTTGGAGCGTCATTTTAATTTATTTAGATTTGCTTTCTGCTTGAATAAAATACCAATATCTGAAATTCTTAAATGTTAGAGAGTCTTCATATAGTTGCATAATGATTCGACTACTCATTGATCTTCACTTATATCTTTCGGAGTAGTTTGTTGTTGCTCTAGTGCTTCACTTATATCTTTTTAGAGCACGGTGGTGGTTTTATTTTATAGAAATTAATGAACTCTCATGCTTAATTTATATCATTTTGAGAGTCTTTAGAACAGCATGGTAGTTTGCTTTGGTTATGAAACTAGTCCTAATATGATGGGCATCCAAGAGGGATGTAATAAAAACTTTCATATAGAGTGCATTGAATACTAAGAGAAGTTTGATACTTGATAATTGTTTTGAGATATGGAGATAGTGATATTAAAGTTGTGCTAGTTGAGTATTTGTGTATTTGAAAAATACTTGTGTTGATGTTTGCAAGTCCCGTAGCATGCACGTATGGTAAACGTTATGTAACTAATTTGAAACATGAGGTGTTCTTTGATTGTCCTCCTTATGTGTGGCGGTCAGGGACGAGCGATGGTCTTTTCCTACCAATCTATCCCCCTAGGAGCATGCGTGTAGTGCTTGGTTTTTGATGACTTGTAGATTTTTGCAATAAGTATATGAGTTCTATATAACTAATGTTGAGTCCATGGATTATACGCACTCTTACCCTTCCATCATTGCTAGCCTCTTCGGTACCGTGCATTGCCCTTTCTCACATTGAGAGTTGGTGCAAACTTCGCCGGTGCATCCAAACCCCATGATATGATACGCTCTTTCACACATAAACCTCCTTATATCTTCCTCAAAACAGCCACCATACCTACCTATTATGGCATTTCCATAGCCATTCCGAGATATATTTCCATGCAACTTTCCACCGTTCCGTTTATTATGACACGCATCATCATTGTCATATTGCTTTGCATGATCATGTAGTTGACATTGTATTTGTGGCAAAGCCACCGTTCATAATTTTTCATACATGTCACTCTTGATTCATCGCAATCCCGGTACACCGCCGGAGGCATTCATATAGAGTCATATCTTGTTCTAGTATCGAGTTGTAATCTTTGAGTTGTAAATAAATAGAAGTGTGATGATCATCATTAATAGAGCGTTGTCCCAAAAAAGGGAGAAAGGCCAAATAAAAAAAGGGGGCCAAAAAAAAGAAAGGACAAATAGAAAATTACAAAAGGGACAATGCTACTATCCTTTTTTCCACACTTGTGCTTCAAAGTAGCACCATGATCTTCATTATAGAGAGTCTCTTGTTTTGTCACTTTCATATACTAGTGGGAATTTTTCATTATAGAACTTGGCTTGTATATTCCAACAATGGGCCTCCTCAAGTGCCCTAGGTCTTCGTGAGCAAGCAAGTTGGATGCACACCCACTTAGTTTATTTTGTTGAGATTTCATATATTTATAGCTCTAGTGCATCCGTTGCATGGCAATCCCTACTCCTTGCATTAACATCAATTGATGGGCATCTCCATAACTCATTTATTAGCCTCATTGATGTGAGACTTTCTCCCCTTTTTGTCTTCTCCACATAACCCCCATCATTATATTCTATTCCACCCATAGTGCTATATCCATGGCTCACGCTCATGTATTGCATGAAGATTGAAAAAGTTTGGGATTACTAAAGTATGAAACAATTGCTTGGCTTGTCATCGGGGTTGTGCATGATGAGAGCATTCTTGTGTGACGAAAATGGAGGATGACTAAACTATATGATTTTGTAGGGATGAACTTTCTTTGGCCATGTTATTTTGAGAAGACATGATTGCTTTATTAGTATGCTTGAAGTATTATTATTTTTTATGTCAATATTAAAAGTTTGTCTTGAATCTTATTGATCTGAATATTCTTGCTAAAATAAAGAGAAATACATGATGAACATGTTAGGTAGCATTCCACATCAAAAATTCTGTTTTTATCATTTACCTACTCGAGGATGAGCAGGAATTAAGCTTGGGGATGCTGATACGTCTCCAACGTATCTATAATTTTGATTGTTCCATGCTATTATATTATCTGTTTTGGATGTTTATGGGCTTTATTAGACACTTTTATATTATTTTTGGGACTAACCTATTAACCCAGAGCCAGTGCCAGTTTCTGTTTTTTCCCTTGTTTTAGAGTATCGCAGAAAAGGAAAATCAAACGGAGTCCAATTGACCTGAAACTTCACGGAACTTATTTTTGGACCAGAAGAAGCCCACGGAGTATCGGAGTTGGACCAGGAGAGTCCCGGGCTGCCCACGAGGGTGGGGGGCGCGCCCACCCCCCTGGGCGCGCCCCCGTGTCTCGTGGACAGCCCGGAGGTCCACCGACGTACTTCTTCCTCCCATATATACCCATAGACCCTAAAAACTTCGAGGAACACAATAGATCGGGAGTTCCGCCGCCAGAAGCCTCTGTAGCCACCGAAAACCAATCTAGACCCATTCTGGCACCCTGCCGGAGGGGGAATCCCTCTCCGGTGGCCATCTTCATCATCCCAGCGCTCTCCATGACGAGGAGGGAGTGGTTCTCCCTCGGGGATGAGGGTATGTACCAGTAGCTATGTGTTTGATCTCTCTCTCTCTCTCTCTCTCTCGTGTTCTTGAGGTGGTACAATCTTGCTGTATTGCAAGCTTTGCTATTATAGTTGGATGTTATGATGTTTCTCCCCCTCTACTCTCTTGTAATGGATTGAGTTTTCCCTTTGAAGTTATCTTATCGGATTGAGTCTTTAAGGATTTGAGAACACTTGATGTATGTCTTGCGTGGGATACCCGGGGTGACAATGGGGTATTCTATTGATTCACTTGATGTATGTTTTGGTGATCAACTTGTGGGTTCCGCCCATGAACCTATGCATAGGGGTTGGCACACATTTTCGTCTTCATTCTCCGGTAGAAACTTTGGGACACTCTTTGAGGTTCTATATGTTGGTTGAATAGATGAATCTGAGATTGTGTGATGCATATCGTATAATCATACCCACGGACACTTGAGGTGACATTGGAGTATCTAGGTGACATTAGGGTTTTGGTTGATTTGTGTCTTAAGGTGTTATTTTAGTACGAACTCTAGGGCTGTTTGTGACACTTATAGGAATAGCCCAACAGATTGATTGGAAAGAATAACTCTGAGGTGGTTTCGTTCCCTACCATAATATCTTTGTTTGTTCTCCTCTATTAGTGACTTTGGAGTGACTCTTTGTTGGATATTGAGGGATAGTTATATGATCCAATTATGTTATTATTGTTGACGGAACCTACACTAGTGAAAGTATGAACCCTAGGCCTTGTTTCAACGCATTGCAATACCGCTTGTGCTCACTTTTATCATTAATTACCTTGCTATTTTTATATTTTCAGATTACAAAACCCTATATATATACCATCCATATTGCACTTGTATCACCATCTCTTCGTCGAACTAGTGCACATATACAATTTACCATTGTATTGGGTGTGTTGGGGACACAAGAGACTCTTTTTTATTTGGTTGCAGGGTTGTTGGAGAGAGACCATATTCATCCTACGCCTCTCACGGATTGATAAACCTTAGGTCATCCACTTGAGGGAAATTTGCTACTGTCCTAATAACCTCTGCACTTGGAGGCCCAACAACGTCTACAAGAGGAAGGTTGTGTAGTAGACATCATGGAGCAACGATGGAGTTTGGGGGAGGAAGAGGTAGGTCTTCTTGGGGAAGAAGGCCCCCTTTTATAGTGGGGAACAAATCCAACCATTATGCTCTTCTCAGCCCTCACACAAGAGGTACTACCGCTCCGGGAACGGTACTACCGCTTCCTACAGGATGCCAAGGATAAAGAAGTAACATGGGAGAACAGAGCACATAGCGGTATTAGCAGCAATGGTAGGGGCAAAACTACCGCCTACAAGTGGTACTACCACCTCTACTACCCCTCCTACTTTCGCTCGTCCTCCAGGGTTTAACAAGGTAGCACGATAGAGGCCCAGAGGTACTATCGCAGAACCCGACACGAAAAGTCGAGACCACAACCGTGAGCGGTAGTAGAAGCGGGACTAGCAGCAGTACTACCGCTTGCAGCTCTCCACCACTTCTTCAACAAGATAGATGGACAATTTGAAAGAAGCGGAAAGATGAGATGGGTGCGATATGAGTGTGTACGTGATGATTCCACCCAAACCTTTCCAAAGCAGACCACATCTTGATTGTATGGTTTTCCCTACGACTCAAGTCCACCATAAAAAGAAACGTGGGAATGAAAACCATCTTCACACTGAAACTCAGAGGGGCTTCAACCGTCTTGTGCCATATGTTAGATAATCTGAAACGCTCAATGCATACGATTAGTCCACGAGCACATTGTAATCAATCACCAAAACCACTTAGGGAGAAATATGCCCTAACAATCTCCCCCTTTTTGGTGGATTGATGACAACATAGGATTTGCACAAAAAATATAGCAATGAAGTGTGCAAGCCCATAGTCTACAAAATATAGACAGGCTCCCCCTAGATGTGTGCACTACTTTAGATATGCTTTTGGAATGCAAAGTGCACACATTTAGGATCAACACTCACTGGTGCGTGTCGGTCCGAAACAAACGGTTTTTGACCCCTTTCCGCGATGACATTTGGAACCGTCACCAAGTGAGTGTGGGCGATAGGGGGGTCCTTCCCACACGACCCAGAAACCATCGGGGATAGGGAGCATTCATGCATACAGTTGTCCCTATATAACCATTTCCGATATCTCGAATATCCCAAATGCTTCATCCTTGCTACTCGTTTGTGCTTGCATTGCCATCGCAGTCGGAGTTTTGTGGTTCTGCCTAAAACCAGGCAAATTCCAGGAGCGGGAGTTTTCCAGGCAGATTCTAGGCACGGGAGTTTTACGATGCCTGGCACATCACAAACAGTTCATGATTATAAACGGTATATGATAGGCAGACAATCACACACATTTAGTTTTCCCGCACCGTATGTGATAGTGTCTGACATCACACACGCTTTGCAAACGGCAACTATGTGCATGCTTGCACACGTTTCCTCTTTGTGAACCATGTCAGATTATGGTGTATATCACAAACGTTTGTGTTTTACCAACCGTGTGTGCCGTAATGACCTGCACAACGTAATTTCGCCCTAATTTAATTGCTGCTATTTAAAATTGTACCTAATTTAAACTTGAAAGTAGGCTATAGCTTTATTCATATCCATCAGGTTCAAATAACCAATGCATTATTCGATTCACAGGTACATATGTTTAAGAATTACATAAGCACCAAATAAAGAATGATGTACCAGGGTTCTATACTTGTACTATTATAGATGGTAAAGAAAGAGGCGATAGACATTCCAGTTGCTGAACAAGGTGAAGCGAAATGGCCCTATTGTGCTCTCCTGGATGCAGAAGGCATGCAGGACTCTAGTCCAACCCCTTGTGATGGCCGGCCGCCAATCATGTAGTTTGAGAGGTAATCTTGAGTAAACTGCTTCAGGATCCACTGCAAAAGAAAAAATCTTCAGATATTGTCATCTAACACAACTCATTACGGGCAGTAAAAAGAAGGCTACAGGGTTCTTACTTACCATCTCGCAGTTCACTGTTGTCTTGCATAAAGTGTAAACAAATAGTTCGATTGACATCTTTTGACCCATTTTAATAACAATCTTTATCAGTTTCCTCACTTGATGCTGGTTCATGAATATCTCATTGCCCCATACGCAGAAAGGGTCGAAGTGTGGATCTTTGGCAATGATATATGTACCTAAAAGCACCAAGTTAATATTAGAAGATCAACAACAATTGAGAAATGATGTAGTACAACACTCCATCCATCCCATTATATAAGATTTTATTACATGTATATCTAGACATCATCAGAACATTAAGGTAACACTCTTCCTTGTTGCTATGTAGCATGGGATTGCATATTTAGTCATTCGGTACAATGCATGTTGCTAAACAACAATTGAAAAATGAAATGGCATGTTAACTGCAATATCCTTAACAAAAACCAAATATTGTAATTCATAGTGGTATTGTTGAAACTGTTATTGATGAAATTGAACTGCATGGCAAATAGTTGCACATATAGAGCATCACATTATGAAGAACTTAAATAAACAAGTCATAAGGACATCTCTAGGCGATCCTTAAAAAGTTAAAGGACTAAAACCCTTAGTGGATATATATATATACTCCAACAATTTTTGGCCTTTTCTAGTCGATCCCCTAAACTTAAGGTTGTAAACTTCAATTTGATCAAGTTCAAAGCAGGTTCAACCGAAAGTAGCATGCATTCAAACATAAACATAGATAGTTTTGCATAACCGAACATAAAACATAAATTTAAACTAAGCTAAACTACTTTTGGTTGAAGTAGTGGTCGAGCCAATCCTTCCTCGTCATGTACGGTGTGCCGAGAGCCGGGTCCGGGCCAGTACCGTCGTCGGGATCGTTGGGGAAGGCACTCCTCCACTCGTCGATGTCGATCTCCTCGTCCTCGGGGCCCACCTCGACGCCCTCTGCGCCGCCGTCTCCGCCGCCTTCGACCTCGTCATCAGAGGAGAGCGCGATAACCTTGCCGCCCTCTGTGCCGCCATCCTCGCCGCCTTCGACCTCGTCATCAGAGGAGAGCGCAATAACCTCGCCGCCCTACGCGCCGGCAAAGATCGCCCGCTCCGCCTCCACGAGCTCCGGGTGCTGCCGGCAGAGCTCTTGCATGTAGGCCTCGTCGGCGGCCTCGGCCTCGAGGCAATCCCACGCCTAGCGGTCCTCCAGCACCATAGCCGAGCTCACCACCCTGGCTCCGGCAGAACGAGGTCGACCGGATGTGTGCCAAAGGGGAAATTGAGCCTAGCCTCCACGCCGTGGTAGCGGACCTGCCAGCGGTCGTACTCCATGGCCGGGAGCTCGGCCGTGTGGAAGCTACTGAGCCACCGGCGGGTGCGGGTCTCTCGATCTGTAATCTCGGTGACCCATGTCCCCCACCGCCGCTGCCGGACCCCGAGGTAGGACTTCGTTGGCTGCCGGGTCCAGCGGAGGACGGGGAAGTCCTCGAACCAGCGTAGGGGCGCGGCGGCGGGCAGATCGGGGGATCGTCGATGGAGGATCGGGTCCACGGTGGACGATGGGGACAACTCAACGGCCACCTCACCGGCGTTGGGCGAAAAGGCCGCGATAAACCTCTTTTTGGCCATTGGCTCCTCGAAATCCCCGGAACATAGGTAGAGGTTGAGGATGTAGGCGTCGGTGATGGCGGCGACCTACCAATGGTTTCTAGGGTTGTGTGTGTCTGTGTGAGCGGATGTTGTGTTTGATGAAATACTGCGGCAACTGAAAATTTTACTAGGTGGGAGTAACAAGGCGGGGCTACTAAAAATTTGGATCAAGGGCGAGCAGATATTTTTGAGATTGCAAGGGATGTAGAGGCGGGAGTAAAATGCCGGGGCTACTGAAAATTTGAATCAAGGGACTGAAGCAGAGCGGGAGTAACAGACATCGCACATGGTCCGCACATACTAATTGTTGGGGAACGCAGTAATTTAATTTTTTTCCTAAACACACGTAATATCCATCTAGGTAATGCATAGCAATGAGAGGGGAGAGTGTTGTCCATGTACCCTCATAGACCGAAAGTGGAAGCGTTATTACAACGCGGTTGATGTAGTCATACGTCTTCATGATCCGACCGATCCTAGCACCGAAGGTACGGCACCCCCACGATCTGCACACGTTCAGCTCGGTGACGTCCCACGAACTCTTGATCCAGCTAAGTGTCAAGGGAGAGCCTCGTCAGCATGACGGTGTTATGACGGTGATGATGAAGCTACCAGAACAGGGCTTCGCCTAAGCACTGCAACGATATGACCGAGGTGGATTATGGTGGAGGGGGTCACCGCACACGGCTAAGACAATTGTTAACTTGTGTGTCTTTGGGGTGCCCCTCCCCCGTATATAAAGGAGTGGCGAAGGGGGGAGGGCCGGCCCTCTATGGCGCGCCCTGGAGGAGTCCTACTCCCACCGGGAGTAGGATTCCCCCCTTCCCTAGTTGGACTAGGAGAGGAAGGAAGGGGAAGGAAGGAGGAAGGAAAGGGGGGCCGCCCCCACCCAATTCGGATTGGAATTTAG